>NW_025334384.1:0-134084 GCF_014858855.1 Bufo gargarizans
TATAACTGGCGGTACTAGCAGAGATATATACTGGAAGTATACACTACTACAGATATATAGTGGCGGTACTAGCAGAGATATAGTGATTATACTGGAAGTATACACTGCTACAGATATATAGTGGCGGTACTAGCAGAGATATATACTGGAAGTATACACTGCTACAGATATATAGTGGCGGTACTAGCAGAGATATGTACTGGAAGTATACACTGCTACAGATATAACTGGCGGTAGTAGCAGGACTGCGCCATCCACTGATCACCACCTCTCAAGATTTATTTTTAATGATTACAATAAGTGACATTACAATGTAAAAGTACGGCATCTTGTGACTAAATGTAACAGGCCAATACCTGGGCTGAGGGGTCAATGTCTATAAATACACCCTGCCCATTCACACGTTTTTTGGCCCTGTTTTTTTACGCATTTTCAACGCCATAAAACGCCTCCCATTGCAATGGGGGACAGAACTTTATTTTTGATGCCGCCCTTGGAGTGCAATCGGAGCTGATTGTCCAATCAAAATGAATGGGAAGCTGAAATAATTATAAGGTGAAAAAAAAACTGCACCAAAAACTGGATTTCTTACAGGTCACATGACCCCTGTCCCATGGTCAGATGGCCTATCCATATTCAACACAAAGTCCGTGTGATGACACCAATGACATGACCGGTAACGGCAGCATCCTCGTGACGTCACGTTTTCTCAATGAAGAGTGTAGGGGCGGGGTTTTAAGACAGGCCTGAACACAGGCCAATTACACGGAGAGCCAGTGACGTCAGCCAATCCCCACAGTAGAAGCTTCCAGAATCCGCCAGCCAATTCCACCCAGTTCACGGTAACCGTCTCGACCAATAGATGCAAAAGCCAGGGAGGGGAGGGGCTTGTTGATTGACGTCGGCGTTGCCCAATTAACAGCGTTCAGTTAATGACGTCCACGAATAGCGTGCCACTTACTGGGCGGGCTTTGAACTGTCATCTTCTAGTAGGTTCGAGAAGACGCGTGGAGAGTCAGGAATACGGTGCAGCTATGGAGACGGTAAGAGGGCGCCGGGTAGAAGTTAGTGGTGCGGACGGAGGGACGCCCTATCCCCGGGGTGGCCCCTGCCGGCTTCCGTCAGTCATGACCGGCCGGCCACTTCAGGAAAGGGAATTAACTTTACCGCCAGTTTCCTTGCCCTCATTAGCCCTGGGGTCACAGAGAGTGTGACGAGCGCTTTCTATGGCTGCCGGTCTGTGCGGGGGAAGGACATGACAGGGGCATGCTATCAGTGTGGCGCCCGCAGTAATCAGGGGAGAGGCCGGGGATAGGCAGTGGCTGCAGGTAAGTCCTGACCTGTGATATTCCCACCTGTAAAGTGATGGCATAATGTCACTAGGGTGTACCTCCCTGTATGACTGTGGGATCCGCTTCTGGGGCTCCAGTGCTGAGGTCCATTGCAGTAATTACCTGCCCAGTGCCCCCGGTGTGGACCAGTGCCGCCACCATTCATTCCCTAGTGATCTGCCATCACCTTGTGGAAATGCCCCTTTAACATTTATCTCCTGATCATGAGATAGGATGAGCGAACCTCTGTTTTTGAGTCTGGCGGACAGGGTTCGGGTTATCCAAGAATTCCGTCATGGATTCCACTACCACGGAGCATAAGTTATGGTCGGTGGCATCCATAACGGACCTCTTAGATAACCCGAACCTTGTAAGCCGGAAAAAAGAATCTGTCTCATCACTAATCAGGAGGACTGTGTTGTATCGATGGACAACTACTCTAGAAATGGGTCCATGGGGGGATTTATCAAGTCTGGGGTCTCTAATGCTAGTTGGCGATGGCATGAGACGCGACAAGATTTTTATAAGTAGCATGCCTCTTAATAAGGCCTCCTGCATGCGACCGTATCTGGTTTGTGTTCGTTGGATCCACAAAATAGATACCTGCCGTGTGCAGTCCGCATTTTTATCGGTCCCATTTATAGAAACGCCTATTCTTCGCAAAACGGACAAGAGTAGGGCATGGTCTTTCAGACGTACCAATGCTGTCCGTATTTTTGTAGACCCGTACAAATTAATGGGTCTGTGCACAATCCACAAAAAATGTGTAGGACGCCTAATTCTTCTTGATCCCGGCAGGTTCCTGCATCAGGTTCTGAAATCTTCTTTAGCAGCTGGCAGAGATCTCATATGTAACCAGAAAACTGGTATACGTCATGGTAAACATTGGGCCACAAATGTGGCAAGAAGTCACAGATATGTGCAAAACAAAGTGGTAACAATGTGTGACTTTGGTGGCACAAGTCTGCTGCAGGGGCCGTATAAGTTTTCCTTGTGATTCCTCATAGAGAAGCTTTGTGTTAGTTTTATTGGAAGGTCAGTAAACGTCAGGGGCAGTAAGTCCTCTTCCAGCAATAACTACATCGTGGCCCCTTTCAGGAGAGCGAGTGTCACGGTCCGGACTTGCAGCGCAGCTCCCGGCCTGACCTCCCAGCACTGCTGGGGTCACATAGCATTATTATGACTTACGATGCTATGTAACCCTTAAAGGTCTGGAATGTACTGGATAACACTGACAGCATTATGCCAGTGTTATCCAACACATTCCAGACCTCTAAGGGTTACATAGCATCAGAAATCAATATAATGCTATGTGACCCCAGCAGTGCTGGGAGGTCAGGACGGGAGCAAGTGAACTGAAAGCATTTGAAGACGGATCCGTCTTCAAAATGCGTTCAGTGTTACTATGGCAGCCAGGACGCTATTAAAGTCCTGGTTGCCATAGTAGTAGTGGGAAGCGGGGGAGCGGTATACTTATCGTCCGTGCGGCTCCCAGGGCGCTCCAGAATAACGTCAGAGCGCCCCATGCGCATGGATGATGTGCCATGCGATCACGTCATCCATGCGTGTGGGGCGCCCTGACGTCACTCTGAAGCGCCCCGGGAGCCGCACGGACGGTAAGTATACTGCTCCCCCGCTCCCCACTACACTTTACCATGGCTGCCGGGACTTTAGCGTCCCGGCAGCCATGGTAACCATTCAGTAAAAGCTAAACGTCGGATCCGGCAATGCGCCGAAATGACGTTTAGCTTAAGGCCGGATCCGGATTAATGCCTTTCAATGGGCATTAATTCCGGATCCGGCCTTGCGGCATATGTTCAGGATTTTTGGCCGGAGCAAAAAGCGCAGCATGCTGTGGTATTTTCTCCGGCCAAAAAACGTTCCGGTCCGGAACTGAAGACATCCTGATGCATCCTGAACGGATTTCTGATCCTGATCAGGATTCTTCCGGCATAGAGCCCCGACGACGGAACTCTATACCGGAAGAAAAGAACGCAGGTGTGAAAGAGCCCTGAGTATTAAAACGGGGCGCGCTTCTTTTTTTCTAATAGAAATGAGCGACACAGCAGGAACATCCAACAAAAACAATAAAAATGTCCCCTGCCTGAGACAAGTGTCACAATTTACCACTGTAAACGTTGCAAATATGCTTTAAAAGTCACAAATAGGTTTCAAATATCTCTAGTGTGGTTTGACAATTTAAACTGCTTACATGGCGCTCTAGCACAACTACACAAGATTCCAATGGTACCTTTGTTGTATTCTTCTGACTTTCACTGTCTGAAAAAACGTAGTTTTATCTATATGCAAATGAGGGCTTGCAAGTGCCAAGGGGTGAGGTTCTTGTTGTAGGTGCCCAGGCTGCTCTGCCGCCTTTTCATATTACCTCTCCCCAGCCTCTTGCTGGTCCCGCCCTGTAAGGCTGTTTCATCATCCCAAGTACCGGCCGAGATCCGGCGCGTGTGCGGTTAACCGCCGGCCCAGGCATGCGCACTACGATGCCCATTGTGGGGAGCGGCATCGCTTTATGTTGTGCACATGCGCCGGCGGACCGGAAGCAAGCAGGGAGACTGGAGGCAAGCCGAGCAAGAGAAAGGTAAGTATATCCACATTGCAGTGCGCATGCACCAGATCTCGGCCGGTACTTGGGATGATGAAACAGCCTTATAGGGCGGGACCAGCAAGAGGCTGGGGAGGGGTAATATGAAAAGAAGGCAGAGCAGCCTGGGCACCTACAACAAGAACCCCGCCCCTGGGCACTTGCAGTCCCTCATTTGCATATAGATAAAACTATATTTATTAATTAAAAAAAAATCCAAATTTACCCAAATTTTGGAAAAAATTGCAAATTTCCAAGTTTCAATTTCTCTAATTCTAGAATACATAGTATTACCTCCAAAAATAGTTATTACTTTGCATTCTTCATATGTCTACTTCATGTTTGGATAATTTTGGGAATGCCATTTTAGTTTTTGGGGATGTTACAAGGCTTAGAAGTTTAGAAGCAAATCTTGAAATTTTTCAGACATTTTCAAAAACCCAGTTTGTATGGACCAGTTCAGGTCTGAAGTCACGTGAGGCTTACATAATAGAAACCACCCAAACATGACCCCATTCTAGAAACTACACCCCTCAAGGTATTCAAAACAGTTTTTACAAACGTCGTTAACCCTTTAACAAGAGTTAATGGCAAATAGAGATAACATTTCAGAATTTTTTTTAATTTATTTTTTTATTTATTTATTTTTTTTGGCAAATTTTCCATTTTAATCAATTTTTCCCAGTAACAAAGCAAGGGTTAACAGCCAAACAAAATGCTGTATTTATTGCTCCAATTCTGTAGTTTGCAGGAACACCCCATATGTGGCCGTAAACTACTGTACGGGCACACAATGGGGCGTAGGGAAAGGAGCGGCGTGTGGTTTTTGGCAGGCAGGTTTTGCTGGACTGGTTTATTTATACTATGTCCCATTTTGAAGCCCCCCTGATGCACCCCTAGAGTAGAAACTCCATAAAAGTGACCCCATTTTGGAAACTACGGGATAAGGTGGCAGTTTTGTTGGGACCATTTTTAGGGTACATATGATTTTTGGTTTATCTATTTTACATTTTTGTGAGGCAAGGTTACCAAAAATAGAAATTCTGAAATTCTATTAAATCATCTCCATTTGCCATAAACTGTTGAGGAACACCTAAAGGGTTAATAAAGTTTTAAAAATCAGTTTTGAATAACTTGAGGGGTGTAGTTTCTTAGATGGGGTCGCTTTTATGGAGTTTCTACTCTAGGGGTGCATCAGGGGGCTTCAAATGGGACATGGTGCCAAAAAAAAGGCCATCAAAATTATAATTTTTTTGACAGTGTTCATCTGAGGAGTTAGGTCATAGGGTATTTTTAGGGTCCATTCACACGTCCGCAATTTCGTTCCGCATTATAACCATGTTATAAGGGAAAATAACAATGATCGGCTCTCCATCCTGATCGTCTCCTAGCAACCTTGCGTAAAAATCGCACCGCATCAGCACTTGCTTGCGGATGCTTGCGATTTTCACGCAGCCCCATTCACTTCTATGGGCCTGCGTTGTGTGATCAACGCACAATATAGAGCATACTGCGATTTTCACGCAACGCATAAGTGATGCGTGAAAATCGCCGCTCATGTGCATAGCCTTATAGAAATAAATGGGTCCAGATTCAGTGCGGGTGCAATGCGTTCACCTCCCGCATTGCACCCGCGCGGAATACTTGCCCGTGTGAACTCAGCCTAATATGTCTACTTTTTTTTTTTTTTCTTTTTTTAGTTTTACTAAATAATATTTTAAACAAAAAACAAACAAAAAAACATTTTTTTTTGTTTTAGTATCTCAAGTCTGAAAACCATATATTTTTTTTTATCCGATTGTCAGTGGCTAAATTGGGATATAAATTTAGTACTCCATGGAAGTATGGTACTCCCTCTCAATCAATCGTCAATGCAGAGGCCCATATAATCGGGACACGTGTCACACTGAGTAGTGGTGTCCTTCCGTATCCCCCCTCCTGTGACACACTCTGCACTTCTTTTGGGTCCGTCCCTTCTTTCCAGTACGGGGGACCACACCTGGAAAGTGTTGGCCAGGGACGATCCGGGCGCCTCCAGTTCCCGAGGTACTCTGGCCTGCTCTTTCCCGGTCAGAAAACATCAGGGCCTTGAGGAATGCCTCATCGAACTGAAGGAATGTCCCTGCGTTGCCAGCGCCCAGGGACAGCGCAAAAGAGTTGTACAAGGTAACCTGTACCAAGTACACCGCAACTTTTTTGTACCATGCCCGGGTTGGCATTATATGGCTTGAGGACTTGATTAGAGAGATCAACTCCTTCCCTATACCGATTGTAGTCGACGATACAATCGGGCTTGAGGACCGTTGCCACGGTTCCTCGCACAGGGACAGGGGTGATGCCGTTACCATGAATTGTGAACAGAGTACAAGGACATCCCATTTGTCCTTATATCTGACCAGCAACAGGTTTCCGGTGGTAAGGGCATGGGTCGCACCCCTGGGGATAGGTACCTAGAGGGGGTGGGCAGGGAGGCTGCGTTGATTTTTCCGCACGGTCCCACAAGCGGATGTGGATCTGGCGGCGAGGGTCTGGAACAAGGGGATACTAGTATAAAAGTTATCCACGTACAGGCGGTAACCCTCATCTAGCAGTGGGTGCATAAGGTCCCACAAAAGTTTCCCGCTAACACCCAGAGTGGGGGGACATTCTGGGGGTTGAATACGGGAATCTCGCCCCTCGTACACACGAAACTTGTAAGTGTACCCTGAGGTACTCTCACAAAGTTTGTACAGCTTCACGCCATACCTTGATTAGAGGGAACATATTGGCGGAAAAGGAGTCTCCCCTTGAAAGCAATGAGAGACTCCAACTGCAACCTCCCTTCCAGGTACATAGGCCTGTACAAATTTGGCCCCAAAGTGATTGACCGGCCTTATTTTGTACAGGCAGTCATAGGCAGGATCACCTGGGGCGGACATGCTGCATTATCTGAATAATGCAGGCATTTCCGGATGGCCTCAAACCGGGAGAGTGTCATGGCCATACTGTAAAGTCGGGTCTGATGGAGGACGTCCCCACTCCAGTAATGCCTGACACTAGGTTTCTTGACGAGGCCCCAAAACGTCCTCATCTCGGCTGCACTGATCGGGGTCCAGCCACCGGGCCTAGCCAAAAAGGAACCCGACTGTTGAGCAACAAACTGTTGGGCGTACAGGTTTGTTTGCTCCACCATTAGATTTACAAAGTGGTCACTAAAAAAAATGACTAAAGTAGTCGTATTCAGTGAAGCCCACTGTGGAAATCTGGATTACTGGTTAGCCTACAAAATCTGGAATCATGGGCTCAAAACGCTTATGGGTATACCATGCAGGTTCACCGGCAGGGGGCTCCGGTGGACTTAACTTGTGGGCCGGAAAACTAGTACGAGCCCCAGAGCTGCTCGTACACCACCAATCACCATCCTGTTCCGTGTGATTGGCTCCTCAGAGTCCCAAATACCACTTTTGATTTGCAGATTACGCCATTATTGATAAATATCCGCCAATGTGTTTTTCCCTTATGATTGCTAGATGATGATTGCTAGAAGATGTATATTATTAATAATAATATTTATTATTATTATTTTTATACATAATACAGACAATTGCACTAAGCATGAACAAGACGAGTTACAGACTGGTACAGATACAGAAGGAGAGGGGGCCCTGCCCGTGAGGGCTTACAATGTACATGGTATGGGAGACGGACAAAGTAGGTGAGGGTGAAGCTGGTCATGGCAGTATAGGGGCAGCAGGGTCACTGGTTGTAGGTTTGTCTGAAGAGGTGGGTTTTCAGGTTTCTTTTGAAGGATTCCACTGTATGAGTCTGATATGTTGGGGTAGCGAGTTCCAGAGTATGGGGGATGCACGGGAGAAATCTTGGAGGTGATTGTGGGAAGAGGTGAGGCGAGAAGGAGGTCTTTTGTGTGGTGATGTATCGGAAAAGTAGCTCAGAGATGTAGGGAAGAGACAGGCTGTGGACGGACTTGTATGTATTAGTATTGTGAAGTGAATTCGCTGGGCAATGGGGAGCCAGTGAAGGGATTGGCAGAGAAGTAATGGGGTGAGAGGTGGGTTAATCGGGCAGCAGAGTTGAGGATAGATTGGAGGGGTGCGAGAGTGCTAGATGGAAGGCCACAGAGGAGAGTGTTGCAGTAGTCTAGGCGAGAGATGATGAGGGCATGTACAAGCATTTTCACAGATTCAAAGTTAAGGAAAGCGCGGATGCGGGAGATGTTTTTGAGTTGGAGGCAGCAGATGGTGGAAAGATGATGAATTCTGTTTTATCCATATTAAGTTTTAGAAAGCGATAGGAGGAAGACATTGTGGGATTCTGGATAATAAAGTGGTGTCGTCCGCATAAGAGTGATACTGAAAGCCATGAGACTCTATGAGCTGTCCCAGGCCAAAAGTGTAGATGGAGAAGAATAGGGGTCCTAGGACAGAGCCTTGCGGGACACCAACAGAGAGGGAATGAGACGAGGTGGTGCAGGAGTGGGAGATGCTTAACGTCCGGTCTGTGAGGTATGATGTGATCCAGGAGAGGGATGCCGAGAGAGTTTGCAACAGAAGGGAGTGGTCAACGGTGTCAAAGACAGGACGGGTAAAGGAGGACAGAGTAATGTTTCTTGGTTTTGGCTGTTAGTAGGTCATTGGTGACTTTGGTAAGGACAGTCTCAGTTGAGTGGGGGGACGGAAGCCAGATTGTAGGCAGTCAAAGAGGGAGCAGGAGGAGAGGTGGGAGGACAATTCTGAATGGACATGTTGTTCAAGTAGTAGTACTTCCGTTTTTCTTCACATGCATGAAAAACCCATCCTATTCAGATACAATCTGGATGGAAAGAACACTGAACGCAGTCACAGACAAAACTTATTGAACTTGTGTGCAAAACCGAAAACCATCAGCTTTTTCCTAGACAGATCCTGACACAATCCGTATCGCTTGTGTGAAAGCAGAATTACAGCATGGTAGGATTTTCCCATCTTTTGTGAATGCTCTGAGATCCCCACTAAGGTGAGGGTGATGGGGGAGTTCACACATGGCAGTGGTGTGTGTGCACCGACACTCCACAATGTTTGCACATAAGGTACTGCCATGGTTTGACAACTGTTATTAGATGTGTGGTTTGTTAGAGATAAAACGTGTTAATCATTTCACAAAAGCACAGCCATTTATGATAAAACCTTCAGGCTTGCTGCATAGGAAGGACGCTGTCATGTGCCACGGATTTTGTTGCAGAATTTTCCGCAACTAAAAATCGGTTCAATTTATTTGAATGGGGCAACAGGCAGGTGGATTTCTGCCAGCTCCAGGTGAATGGAACTGATTTTCAGCAATAAAATCCACAGCGTGTGAAGGCGTCCTACCCGGCCAGCCGCAGCTGGCTTAGACTCGGACTCCACAGCCACACGCTGCCGATTTTTTTATTTTTTATTTTTTTTTTGTTGCAGAAAATTTCTATGAGTGAAAATCGGTTCCATTCCTCTAAATTGTAGAAATCCATCTGCTTCCTGCCAAAACAACCCCATTCAGGTGAAAGGAACAGATTTTCAGTCGCATACATTTCTACATCCTGTGAGGCACCTCAGGGGTGTGCTGTGGTTTCTGCCATGGGGTTTCATGCGGACCCGCTCAAGCTAAATTGAGAGCTGGCTCCCTCTGCATCTTTGCAAAGGGTCCGCGCTGTCACACTAAGGGCTTGTTAACACGAATGTTGCTCTCTGCCCATCCTGTGGACCGCAAATTGCAGTCCGCAATGCACGGACACCAACCATGGGCCAGCCGCATGCAGATTGCGAACCCGTTAACTTGAATGGGTACACAATCCGTCCGTTCCGCAAAAAGAGAGAGCAAGTTCGTTCTTTTTACGGTGCGGAGGCATGGAACGGAACCCCAGGAAGCACTCCGTAGTGCTCCCGTTCCGTACCGCATCTCCGTATTTGCGGGTCCGTGATGCGGAATGCTCACGGCCGGTTTCCCGTGTATTGCGGGCTGCAATACGGGAACAGAGGGGCAATGGCCATGTGAATGAGCCCTAAGGCTACTTTCACACCAGCATTTTTGCTGGATCCATCATGGATCAGCAAAAAACGCTTCTGTCCTGATAATACAACTGCATGCATCCGATATGAACGGGTCCGGTTGTATTATCTGTAACATAGCCAAGACGGATCCATAATGAACACCATTGAAAGTCAATGGAAGGCGGATCCGTTTTCTAGTGTGCTCTCCGGTATGGGGACGCAACCAAACTGAACGGAATGCATTTTCTGTTTTGTTCAGTTACATTTTGTCCCCATTGACAATGAATGGGGACAAAACGGAAGCGTTTTTTTCCGGGATTGAGACCCTATGACGGATCTCAATACCGGAAGATAGAAATGTTAGTGTGAAAGCAGCCTAAGGCTCCATTCACACATCTGTAATAACGGATCCGCATCCGTTCGGCAAATTGTTGAATGGGTGCGGACCTATTCATTCTCTATGGGGATGGAATGGATGCGGTGAGCACACTGGTGGCGCGCTCCGGAAATGCGGATACCACATAATCTTCCGGTCCGCGGCTCCGGAAAAAAATATAATTTGCAGACTAGATTAGGCATTTTCTATTATAGTGCTGGCGATGTGCGGTCCGGATGTGTGAATGGATCCTAAGTATAGACCTGTACATTATTGTCGCAGTCTTAAAAACTGCACTGTGCCACACAAACTGCGACAAGGCCTCCAATTGAAAGCCGTGGGAGGCAGTTTGCGAGCAGATTCGGCCCAGCTTTCGGCACCAAATCCGCATCCAAAATGTGAACCTATCCTTCTCTTCGGACGAAGCAAATGCTCATGGAAGATAACGCATCCATTAGCCCTTGTATGCACAGGCCAATTATACATGTGAGAGGAAAGATTAGGGAAAAACGGCTATTTGAATAGCCATACATGTGGGTATTTTTTTATTTATTTATTTTTATTTATTTTTTGGGCACAAGTTAGCGGAAAATGATTTTGTAAGAGAAGAAAACAAATAATAATTTCCGCTAACTTGTGCCAAAAAAAATATATATATATTCTAGGAACTCGCCATGCCCCTCACGGAATACCTTGGGGTGTCTTCTTTCCAAAATGGGGTCACTTATTGGGTATTTATACTGCCCTGGTATTTTAGGGGCCCTAAAGCGTGAGAAGAAGTCTGGAATATAAATGTCTAAAAAATTTTACGCATTTGGATTCAGTGAGGGGTATGGTGAGTTCATGTGAGATTTTATTTTTTTGTCACAAGTTAGTGGAATATGAGACTTTGTAAGAAAAAACAAAAAAAATTCCGCTAACTTGTGCCCAGAAAAAAAATCTTCTATGAACTCACCATGCCTCTCAAAAGTGATCTTTATAGCGCCGCAGCGATTTTACGGTGTTTTTGCAGTGATCAGAAAAAAAATGAATTCTGTCACTGCGGAGGGGCAGACTGAACGCAAGTGTGCACACAAGATCAGGCCTGATCGGGCGAACACTGTTTTTGTAGAGCCTATAGAACATGTCCTATTCTTGTCCGCAATTGCGGACAAGAAAAAGCATTTTCTATATAGTTCTGGCAATGTGCGGATCCGCAAAATGCGGAAAGCACATTGCCGGTGTACGTGTTTTGCAGATCCGCGGTGTCCGTGTTTTGCGGATCTGTAAAACACATACGGACGTCTGAATGGAGCCTTACAGGGGGCTGATCAATGACAGGGGCGTGATCAGGGGTTAATAAGTGATTTAGTGTAGTGGTGCTTGGTGCTACTTATTACAGAGCTGCCTGTGTCCTTTGGTGGTCGATCCAAGCAAAAGGGACCACCAGAGGACCAGGTAGCAGGTATATCGGACGCTGTTAACAAAACAGTGTCTGATATATACCTTTCAAGGGTTAAAAAAAAATTGCATCTAAAGCCTGCCAGCAAATGATCACCGCTGGCAGGCTGTAGATCAACTAGTTTAGTTTACCTCGGGATCCTGTGAATGCGCGCTCCTGCGAGCGCGCGTTCACAGGAAGTCTCGCGAGATGACGTGCCGGCGCATCCAGGAGGAATAACCCGGCCGCCCGCAGGACGCAATCCTGCGTTAGGCGGTCGGGTAGTGGTTAAAGGGGTATTCTAATCAGACATTAAAGGGAATCTGTCAGCTCGGAAACAACCCCCTAAACTAGAGTCAGCGGTGTATAGTGGTGCTGTGTCTGGTTTTTACTATGCTACATCTGTACATAATCATAACGAGTTAACTATGTGATAACTCACCAAGTGTGACTGTTAACTCCATCTATCATTTTTATCTTCATACTCTCGCTCTGACGCTCTGCTCCGACAAGCCAGCAGTAAATGCACTGAGAGGACTCCTGTGCTCACACATAATGGAGAGGACTCGGTCAGGAGTCCTCTCAATGCATTCACTGCTGGTTTGGGGGAGCACAGCGTATGATGAAAAATGACGTCACCGGGCTCAGCGTCACTTACACCACACACCGCTTACTGTAGTTTGGAAGATGTTTCGGATTCCCTTTAATAACTTGTCCATAGGATATGCCATAAATGTCTGAGGCAGGTTCCGATTGCTGCCATGGCTGCAGTGAATGGCGCGGTGGGAGCTCATGCACAGAAGTGAATGGAGAGTCCTTTCAGAACGGCCATGCTATGGGGAAGAGGATTGGGGTATTCTGCTATTAGAGGCAAAGGCAATTTAGGTCAGATGTCAGTCTTCTGACCTAAAGGTCTATCAGTAGGATGTCCTAAAATAGCATTTTCAGTTTTTTTTTTTCTTTAGTCGTCAACGCGCCCATGTCTAAATCTTGGCTTGCGTCCTAAAATAATTACCTAACCTATACTTTGGATAAATGCTTTGCAGCTTAGGAATTGTGTAGTTCTCTACAGAAAAGAAAATCGTTAAAACTGTGCCTTTCTACCCAACCCACGCTGCCCTGCGTGAGTCAGAGCGGGGGTGGGAGTGTTGAACAGAAGGGGTTAAGTGATGGTTTGCGAACCATAGCAGGGATGGTTTAATGTGCCATCTGTATGGTACATGGCAGTGCAGTCCAGGTACTACCATGGTACATGTGAACAGGCTGTGGAGATGATTATTAGACTGTACAGTATGCGGTACATCACGTATTATACATGGAGCAATGGACTGCACGTATTCTTCAGATGTACTTTAGTTGGGGGCTGGCACATTACTATGTAGGCTTTGCTAGGTGCATAAATATGAAATACGAGCTCTCTGCCCATTTACATCTGTTCTTCACACTTTTTTTTTGTCAGGCTAATGAATTAAAAGAGAGGGGCAACAAGGCTCTGTCGGCTGGGAATTTGGATGAAGCGGTGCAATGCTACACAGAAGCCATCAAACTGGACCCCAAAAACCATGTGCTGTATAGTAATCGCTCAGCAGCCTTCGCCAAAAAGAGGGAATACTCCAAAGCCCTGGAAGATGGCAGCAAAACGGTAGAGCTGAAGCCTGACTGGGGAAAGGTATTAATTACCCCTTAAATGTTGATTTATCCCTCTATATCCCTAAAGATTTGAGGGGACAGAGCGTTATGAAATCTATACAAAACTTCTGGTTTTGAGCAGTGGTGTACCTACCATATAGGCAGACCACGCAGCTGCTATGGGGCCCACAGTGGAGGAGAGTCCCTGCCCCCTAATTGCTCCCGTCTATCTCCATAACTGCCTCCCATCTGCTAGCTCCACCTCTCGTCTGCTAGCTCCACCTCCCATCTCCATAGGCGCAAAAACATGGTAACTCTGACCACTGACCATGTGTCCCCAGAAGATTCTTGTCTTCTGAGCTCTTAAGGCCTGATTCCTCTAGCTTGCCACAACCCCACCAGTAATGAAGTAAGTGACGACTTGTAGGTGAGGACAGTGCAGAGTGGAGTGTATGTGTGTGGAGGGGGGGGGGGGGGGGGGTCACTCAGCTTTCCCAGGCTATTCCTCTGCACATATGCCATTCAGAACAGGAGGAAAGCTGCTTGTCACTACATTATGTAATGTGACTCAGCTTTCCTGATGTCCTGCATGGCACAAGTGGAGAGGCATGAGAAGATATGAGGGTAGGTGGGAGTTGCTCCCTGACGTCAGAAAGCTAGAGCGCCGTAATCTCGCGATGTGCAAGTTAGTGCGCAGTTCGTTCCCTGAGGCTGATGCCAGCACAGGGAAGGAACACTATGCCGACACTGCGCATGCGCTAGCTTGCGTATCGCAAGATTGCGGCACTCTAGCTTTGACGTCGAGAGCAAGGAGGAGATTCTGAGGATGCGGGGCGGTGCTGGGCTCCTTCACGCTGGACTCATCTTTAGGGATCGACCGATTATCGGATTTACCGATATTATCGGCCGATATTCAGGATTTTGAACACTATCGGTATCGGCATCTATTTTGCCGATATTTCGATAGTGTATGGGGAACACAGATCACGCTGCTGACAGCGCTCTCCGTGTTCCCCTTAGCAGCACAGGGGAGAAGGAGCAGTGTCTCCTCCCCCTGTGCTGCTCCTGCCGCTGCCGCCAATGAAAGGACAGGGGACAAGAGGAGGGGAGGAGCTATGGCCACTGTGCCACCAATGAAGATTAATCTATCATTCATATACAGGAGGCGGGAGCTGCAGGATCACATAGCCGGCTCCCGACCTCTATGAGCTGTAGCTGCGATCCGCGGTAGTTAACTCCTCAGGTGCCGCGGATCGCAGCTACTGCTCATAGAGGTCGGGAGCCGGCTATGTGATCCTGCAGCCAGCTCCCGCCTCCTGTATATGAATAAATTAGAGATTAAGCTTCATTAGTGGCGCAGTGCGCCCCCCAGTATCAGACATTGGTGGCGCAGTGCACCCCCAAGCCCCCCCCCCAGTGGTGGCGCATAGGGCCCCCCCACCCCAGTCGCAGTGCGCCCCTCCACCCCAGTCGCAGTGCGCCCCTCCACAGGATCCCCTCTCCCTTGCTCCTCCGATCGGAGCCCCAGCAGTGTAATGCTGGGGCTCCGATCGGTTACCATGGCAGCCAGGACGCTATTGAAGCCCTGGCTGCCATGATAAGCTCCATGCTGCTGTGTGCACAAAGCACACAGCAGCAGGGACAGTGTGAGCTCCTATTCACCCTGATAGATCTCTATCAGGGTGAATAGGACAAGGGTTCTAGTCCCTAAGGGGGCTAAAAGTTAGTTAAAAAAAAAAGTTACAAAAAAAATAAAACGCCAAAATATTAAATATAAATGAAAAAGAAAGATTTACAAAAAAAATAAATAAATAAACATTAATTTTCAGCAGATTTGTGGGAATTTATTTTTTTTTTTCAAAAATGAAAATTCCCAGAATATCGGTATAAATTATCGGCTATCGGCCTGAAAGTTCACAAATTATCGGTATCGGCCCTAAAAAATCAATATCGGTCGATCCCTACTCATCTTAGGACCAGGACTCATGTCGGGTTAATTTGCATATGTATCAAATTGTTGTTTTTTTGACACAATAAAAGCACATAGAGCTATGGGGACTGGATATTGCGGATGTGCTAGCGGCCATCTAGCAACCAATGTCCTCAGCTCTATACCCCATAATCCAGGTGACAGAGACCCGGGGCATAATACTAGGCAACCAAGGTCATGTACCAATGAATGCTGGGATTGTCATCTGGTAGTAGATTGACTTTTGACATGTGGCAGTAGGTAGAATTATGTACTGGATGTTTGTAGATTGAGATTGTTCACCTCTGCCTGTTTTTGTAATGTACTTGGATTTCAGATTTATCCTGCATGATTGTAAGACAGGTTACATAAGTACCATAACTTTTATACTTGTAATAAAACTGGAACAGGTTGAAGGATTGTCTTAATGTCTTTTTGTATAGGGATATTCTCGAAAAGCTGCAGCCTTGGAATTTCTTAATCGCTTTGAGGAAGCCAAAAAAACCTATGAAGAGGGTCTAAGACATGAGCCAACAAATGCACAGCTTAAAGAGGGCCTGCAGAATATGGAAGCAAGGCTAGCAGGTGAAAGATCTGCTCACATCAAGCTTTAAAGAAGATCTCATTCTCTTATCTGTTACTAATTATATTTTTATCCATTCTGTGTAGAGAGGAAGTTTATGAATCCTTTCAACTCCCCTAACTTATTCCAGAAATTAGAGTCTGACCCCCGTACACGAGCCCTTCTTAGTGACCCCAGCTACAGAGAACTTATAGAACAACTGAGAAACAAACCATCTGATCTTGGCACGTGAGTAAACATCCATCTATGAATTTATTTTCGTTTTTTGCTGTCCTAGATCATAAACTAGTGACAAACGCCCTGATTTAAACACGGTAATTTCTCTTTTTCACCCAGTTACCGTATTTTTCGCCCCATAAGACGCACTTTTTCTTCCCCCAAAACGGGGGAGAAATGCCCCTGCGTCTTATGGGGCGAATGCTTGCCGTTTTACATCGCAAGCTGCGATGTAGGAGCGAGCGGGGACTCGGGGAGGGACTGGGAGGAGGATCTGGGGGCTGGCAATAGCGGCGGGGCGGTGCAGTCAGTGTAGTATAGCCCCGCCGCTCCGGTATACTAAAATAAGATGTCATATTCATGTAATGGTTATTAAACATGCCCCCTCAGTCCTATTACTACCTTACATCCTAATCGCATCTGTAGAATTCTGGCCGGGCGGGCGGCAGCGTAACTCTTGTCACGTGCCTGCGCCGCCTACTTTATGAATGAAGTAGGCGGCGCAGGCAAGTGACGTCAGTGAGAGACGCGCCGGCCGGCCTGCCTGAATTCTACAGAAGCGATTAGGATGTAAGGTAGTAATAGGACTGAGGGGGCATGTTTAATAACCATTAATTGAATATAACATCTTATATTTGTATACTGGCGGCCGCAGCGGGGGGGGGGGGGGGAGGCGGGGGCGATCTGTGGATGGCACAGTTATGGGCTGGGGGGGGGGGGGGGGGGGTCTGTGGATGGCACTGTTATGGGCTGGGGGGGGGGGGGTCTGTTCATGGCACATATATAACAGTGCCACCCACAGATCTCTCAGCCCCCCTCCCCCCCCCCTTTGACAGTGTCCGTCATCCACAGATCCCCCCCCCCCCCCCCCATAACAGTGTCCGTCATCCACAGATCCCCCCCCCCCCCCCCATAACAGTGTCCGTCATCCACAGATCCCCCCCCCCCCCCATAAGTGTCCGTCATCCACAGATCCCCCCCATAACAGTGTCCGTCATCCACAGACCACCATTAGTTCCAAACCCACCAAACACACAGCACACCTTTTTGGTTAAAACATTTTTTTTTCTTGTTTTCCACCACAAAAACATAGGTGCGTCTTATAGGGCGAAAAATACGGTATTTCTTTTAAATCCCTTTTGAGCAGTGCAGAGAGACCCGAGCGAGAACGTCTGCTCAATGCAATCCATGCGCTCAGGAGTCTTTGTATTCATTCAGCAAACATTGAATATGTGGATTTTAACCCCTAGACACCCAGTGCCACACATACGGGTGCTACGGGGAGTGACTGGGCGGACAGAAGTTGTGCTTGCTTGATCAGTAGTAGGGCCCAGCTGTCACGAACAGCCGGTCCTCTGCAGTATCTGCGGATTAACCTCTTAAATCAATGCTGACTTGCTGCATCTAAGGGGTTTGCAGAGGGAGAGGGCTTCATCTGTCTTTCCATCAGCTGCCAGCTACAGGAGCCTATGAGGCTGAGCCCCCAGGCTGGATCTCGTAGGCAACTGCCAGTGTAATACTAACAGTTTCAATGCATTACAATACACTATGTATTGCAATGCATTGTAAAAGGGATCAGACCACCAAAAGTTGAAGTTCCATAGTGGGACAAAAATAAAAAGTAAAAAAAAATTTTTTTTTATTCTTTTGGCATCCAGAAAGCTCCAAGACCCACGAGTTATGTCAACACTAAGTGTATTACTAGGGGTAGATCTTGAAAGTTGTGATGAGGAAGAGGAACCACCTGCACCACCTCCCCCTCAGCCCAAGAAGGAGACTAAGCCCGAGCCAATGGAAGAAGACCTCCCAGAAAACAAAAAACAGGTAAACAGGGATAATTACTAATTATTTTAATATACTGTATGTTTCTGACTAAGGCACACTTTTTTTATCAAAAAAAGAAATATTGTGTCTTATAGTCTGCAGTTAGAGCGGTCCAGCAGTGCCAGACCCCCCCGACTTCTTCCTTAATGATTTGGCAGTGTGCAGTGTCAGAATGTTTATACTGCTCTGAAAAGCAGTTTAATTTATTTATGGACAAACGAGCTAGAATCTATAATAGAGGAGATTCCGACTTATTTCCACAAATAATAAAACAAGAGCTCATGATCAGCGCTAAGTTGAAGACAAAAGACAGTTGTGTAAATATATATACAGTACAGACCAAAAGTTTGGACACAGAGGTAGTCACCTGAAATGGTCTTCCAACAGTCTTGAAAGAGTTCCCAGAGATGCTTAGCACTTGTTGGCCATTTTGCCTTCACTCTGCGGTCCAGCTCACCCCAAACCATCTCGATTGGGTTCAGGTTCGGTGACTGGAGGCCAAGTCATCTGGCGCAGCACCCAATCACTCTACTTCATGGTCAAATAGCCCTTACACAGCCTGGAGGTGTGTTTGGGGTCATTGTCCTGTTGAAAAATAAATGATGGTCCAACTAAATGCAAACAAGATGCTGTGGTAGCCATGCTGGTTCAGTATGCCTTCAATTTTGAATAAATCCCCAACAGTGTGACCAGCAAAGCACCCCCACACCATCACACCTCCTCCTCCATGCTTCACGGTGGGAACCAGGCATGTAGAGTCCATCCGTTCACCTTTTCTGCGTCGCACAAAGACACGGTGGTTGGAACCAAAGATCTCAAATTTGGACTCCTCAGACCAAAGCACATATTTCCACTGGTCTAATGTCCATTCCTTGTGTTCTTTAGCCCAAACAAGTCTCTTCTGCTTGTTGCCTGTCCTTAGCAGTGGTTCCCTAGCAGATATTCTACCATGAAGGCTTGATTCACACAGTCTCCTCTTAACAGTTGTTCTAGAGATGTCTGCTGCTAGAACTCTGTGTGGCATTGACCTGGTCTCTAATCTGAGCTGCTATTAACCTGCGATTTCTGAGGCTGGTGACTCGGATGAACTTATCCTCCGCAGCAGAGGTGACTTTTGGCCTTCCTTTCCTGGGGCGGTCCGCATGTGAGCCAGTTTCTTTGTAGCGCTTGCTGGTTTTTGTGACAGCACTTGGGGACACGTTCAAAGTTTTCCCAATTTTTCGGACTGACTGACCTTTATTTCTTAAAGTAATGATGGCCACTCGTTTTTCTTTACTTAACTGCTTTTTTCTTGCCATTATACAAATTCTAACAGTCTATTCAGTAGGACTATCGGCTGTGTATCCACCTGACTTCTCCTCAATGCAACTGATGGTCCCAACCCCATTTATAAGGCAGGAAATCCCACTTATTAAACCTGACAGGGCACACCTGTGAAGTGAAAACCATTTCAGGTGACTACCTCTTGAAGCTCATCAAGAGAATGCCAAGAGTGTGCAAAGCAGTAATCAAAGCAAAAGGTGGCTACTTCGAAGAACCTAGAATATGACATATTTTCAGTTGTTTTAAACTTTTTTGTTATGTAATAATTCCACATGTGTTAATTCATAGTTTTGATGCCTTCAGTGTGAATCTACAATTTTCATAGTCATGAAAATAAAGAAAACTCTTTGAATGAGAAGGTGTGTCCAAACTTTTGGTCTGTACTGTATGTATATGTGTGTGTGTGTGTGTGTATATATATATATATATATATATATATATATATATATATATATATATATATATATATATATTTACAGTCAGGCGCTATACCTGCAGGTCCTTGAACTTTAAATCGCTGCATCTTTATTACCTTACAATGAAGCTCCAGTAACAGGCAGAGAGGGCGGCGGTGTAACGTGACTCGCATGCTCTGCCTGCTTCATTCATAAGGTGGGTGGAGCAGGCACGTCACATGAATAAGTGACATTACGTGCCGCCGCCGCCCACTTAGCCTGTTACTGGAGCTTCATTGTAAGGTGATAAAGATGCAGTGATTTAAAGTAAGTTACTGCCGGTTAAGGAATACTGCTGTGAGCGGCGGGGCCGGGGCTGTTATGGGGAGGGGATCTGTGGATGACACTGAGATGCTATATAGTGCCATCTACAGGTCCCCCTCCCCATAACAGTGCCATCCACCCACAGGTCCCCCTCCCCATATCTGTGCCATCCACAATTTGTTTTAATATGGCCTTTGAACATAATTTTTCAAGTAAAATCATATAAACCCCTTTTTTGTCATTTTGGTGGTTTGTCCCGATTGATCGATGAAATTATCGATTTCAGTGCAATATAAAATATAAGACGATATAAAATTGACTATTCAAGAATAAATAATCAATTGTCTGCAATCAATAAGACAAAAAAACCTATAGGATATAGATATAATCAATAATTAAATTGGTATTTTAGTAATAACAGAAAACAGAATTGACACTTGATTTTTCCCAGCTAACAGATTTTCCTGAATCAAAATTTAACCGTGCATGATGACATCTCCTCATGTATGAGTTTTGTTATAACTCTAGATTATAATCCAAATCAAAATTAGGCCTCCACTAGGACTCTAGTAAATGAATTAATAGACTGGTTTTCCTTTATAAAATCTTATCAGACCCCCTACCATCAGTCCCCAACACCCTTCGTTCCTCGAAGTCACACCAACTTACCTTTCCAGCTGGGACTCCATCGTTCCCCGCTGCTCTGCGCCTGACGTCACACAGCGCGTCAGATCACGGCGTGCGTACGTCAGGAGGTCAGTGCAGAGCGGCACTGTGGACGTGCTGTGGAGTGTCCGGAGGCCCCCTGCTGGAAAGGTGAGTATTTCAAGCGCTTCACTCCCGCTCCGTGGTCACGTGACACAAATGAATCCTCGATGCAAAAAATTTGCTTTGAGGATTTATTTGTGTCTGATTACTTGATTTAGTCTAGTATTTGTTGCACCCCTAGCCTCCACAATGTTATGTAATATATGCATTCAATTAGACCATCTGACTAGAACGAAAATCAGTTCCTTGGAGACTATACAATTGTAGATATATCAATTGTATAGATTTATCTCCCTAGATTGAAAGACATTGATGCTACAGGTACAATTAACCCAAATCAATCTAGATCCTACACAGCACAATATGGTCTATTTAAATAAATATGTATATGTCAATCAGTTGCCTAATATACAGATGAAAATGTTTACTATGCCAGCTATTCAGGATTAATCAGTATTCGTTTTTCATCTGATCTCTCCTCTATCTTGTGTGTCTTTTTCTTGGGTGTTGTGATGGCTTTCTTTCCTTCTGGTTGTAGTGACTTCCCCCTGTGTCCCCTCATACTATCTCCTAAAAAGGGGCTTGACTTGGTTTGCCACGTGATTATGACATCATTTTGTGTTATATCATCCCCTTTTTTCTTACCTCAAGCCTACTACAAGGGGGCACTAGGGTTTTATGTAAGAGTTGGTGTACTTACAAATCACCTCTTCTATTTTCTTTTAATTTTGTAAAAGATAACCTCTGAGTCTGACCTAAATCTAAGACGGAGCTTTAAATAAGATAAGGAAGACACCTAGGTATACTAACCATAAAACATTCAGTCTACTTCAAAAATATACGACCTGAGACAAACTCTATCAAAACACTTATCTCCCTTATCTCCACATTCTTTAGACATAAGGTAATTAACTCCCAATGTTTTCACACACTCAGGGACGATATTGGCAATCTTGCCTAATTCTCTACACTCAAAGAATCTATTTTAATTACATGATTATACTTAAACATAATCATATAAAATAATGCATATAATATCACAATACAATCAATTGGTAAGATTATAATCATTATAATAAATATAAGTTATCCCCTTCTATTTATTGGAAATAGGTGGGAAAAAAAACTTGGCACATTCAATCCATTGTTTGTAAAGGCTGGCCTGCATGTTTTATGGTACGTCTCTACCTCCCCCATTCAATTTACGACCTGGGAATTGTTTATGCAAGCATTCCTAACTTTTTAGTTAGTGATTCTCTGTCTTGAGAAAGCTTGAACTCACATAGCCATCTTGTCTGTTTTCTGAAAGGGCAATCAGAATGTCTATATACTCATCTTTAAATGTACCATAATCTATATAAAGGCTTTTATAATATTGATTCCTTTTCGCCCAATAGTTCTGACAGCACGCTCTGCGAGATCAATGAGAGAGGTGTGTGTCTGCACATTTTTCTGTCTCCCTGCCTGACCTTGATTTGAGTGAGATCAGTGCAGACAGGAGAGGAGACTGAAACCTGGTTCAGCACATGCCACTCAGCAGAGGACAGGGTAAAAAATGTAGGGCTTAAGGTCTCTAATCTGCAGTTACAGAGATAACTGCTCCTAACTGCAGCTTAACTCCTTAAGGACACAGCCTTATTTCACCTTAAGGACCAGGCCATTTTTTGCAAATCTGACCAGTGTCACATTAAAGGGGTTGTCCAGGTTCAGAGCTGAACTTGGACATACCTCCATTTTCACCCAGGCAGCCCCCCTGACACGAGCATCGGAGCAGTTCATGCTCTGATGCTCTCCTTTGCCCTGCGCTAAATTGCACAGGGCAAAGGCATTTTTCTGAGTTCCGGTGACGTACCGGGGCTCTCTATGGGGCTGACAGGAAGCCCGGTGACGTCACCGGCACTGATGGGCGGGATTTGGCTCTGCCCTAGCCAGTAAAACGGCTAGGGCAGAGCTAAAGCCCGCCCCTCAGAGCCGGTGACGTCACCGAACACACCGCTGGGCAGAAGTTACTGCCCGGCAGTGTGTTATTGAAAACACAAGAGCCCATGCCCTGCGCGATCTAGCGCAGGGCACGGGAGCGCATCGGAGCATGAGATGCTCCGATGCGAGGCTCAGGGGGGCTGCCGGGGTGAAAATAAGGGACGGACAACCCCTTTAAGTGGTGATAACTTTAAAACGCTTTGACTTATCCAGGCCATTTTTTGTCAGGTATAGTACTTCATGACACTGGTAAAATGGAGTTAAAAAAAATAAAATAAAATTTATTTATAAAAAAAATACCAAATTTGCCAAAAATTTGGAAAAAATTGCAAATTTCCAAGTTTCAATTTCTCTACTTCTATAATACATAGTTATTACTTTACATTCCCCATATGTCTACTTCATGTTAGGATCATTTTGGGAATAACATTTTACAAAGTCATTTTATGAGGCTTGCATAATAGAAACCACCCAAAAAAGAAACTACACCCCTCAAGGTATTCAAAACTGATTTTTACAAACGTTGTTAACCCTTTAGGTGTTCCACAAGAATTAATGGAAAATAGAGATACAATTTCAGAATTGAAATTTTTATTTTTTGGTACATTTTTCCATTTTAATTCTTTTGTGTCAAAAAAATAAAATAAAAAATGTCCCATTTGAAGCCCCCCTAATGCATCCCTAGAGTAAAAACTGCAAAGAAGTAACCCCATTTTAGAAACTACCGGATAGGGTGGAAGTTTTGTTTGTACTAGTTTATGGTATATATGATTTTTGGTTGCTCTGTATTGGGCTACTTTCACACTAGCGTTCGGGGCTCCGCTTGTGAGCTCCGTTTGAAGGGGCTCACAAGCGGAGCCGAACGCTTCCGTCCAGCCCTAATGCATTCTGAGTGGACGCGGATCTGCTCAGAATTCATCAGTCTGGCGGCGTTCAGCCTCCGCTCTGCTACAATATAATGCAGATGGATCCGTTCTGAACGCTAGTGTGAAAGTAGCCTTAGACTTTTTTTGTGATGCAAGGTAACCAAGAAATAGCTGTTTTGGCACAGTGTCTCTCCCCCCCCCCCCCCCCCCAACAGTATTTTTATAGAGCAGGTTGTCACGGACGTCGCGATACCTAATATGTATACAAATTTTATATATATATATATATATATATATATATATATATATATATATATATTTATAATTTATTTTTTTATTGATGTTTTACACAATGATTTCATTTTTAAAACAAAAAAATATCATGTTTTAGGCAGGGTTCATACGGGCGTGACTGATTGGCTCAGGATGCGTTCAGGGTAACTCGCACTATTTTGCAAGCATGTTTAGTCTGTTTTGTCTGCAATTGCGTTTAGCTGTTCAGTTTTTCTGCGCGGGTGCAATGTGTTTTTCACGCGCGTGATAAAAAAACCTGAAGGTTTACAAACAATATCTCTTAGCAACCATGAGTGAAAAACGCTGCACCATTCACCAGAATATAGAACATGCTGTGGTTTTCACACAACGCAGAACTGATGCGTGAAAAACAACGCTCATGTACACAGCCCCATTGAAGTGAATGGGTCAGGATTCAGTGCGGCTGCAATGCGTTCACCTCGCGCATTGCACCCGTGTGGAAATCACGCTCGTGTGAAAGGGACCTTAGTGTGTCCATAGTCTGAGAGCCATAGTTTTTTTTCAGTTTTTGGGCGATTGTCGTTAGGGTCTCATTTTTTGCGGGATGAGATGACTGACTGACACTATTTTGGGGTGCATAGGACTTTTTGATCGCTTGCTATTACACTTTTTGTGATGTAAGATGCCAAAAAATAGCCTTTTTTACACTCGCCGGTCGATACGGAAGCCGCGAAAAGTTATGTTTTTGTTTATTTTTTTTTACTTGAAACTTTTGGGGGGGGGGACTTTTTATTTTTATTTTTTTTATACTTTATTTTTTTGTCCCACTTTGGGACTTCAACTTTTGGGGGTCCAATCCCTTTTACAATGCATTCCAATACTTCTGTATTACAATGCATTGGCTGTATGAGTAATACTGTGTGTATTACTCATACAGCTTCTGGCCTGTGAGATCCAGGGGGCTCGTCACAGCTTCCGGCCTGTGGATCTCACAGGCTCGTCACAGGAAGGCAGCACCGATGCCTCAGGAAGGCATCGCGCTGCCTTCCATGCTATCGGGTCCCCCCCTACAGCCACATGGGGACCCGCTGGCATCACCGCCGCAACATTGAAAAGCCGCATACCGCGGGTCTAAATTAACCTGCGGTTTGCGGAGATCGCGGACACGGGGGTTAAGGGACACCCCGCGCATTTAGCCACGGTGCCTGCTCAACGATTTGAGCAGGCATCGGGTTCCGATAATCGAGCGGCGGTGATCGGAAATGCACATGACCTAGCGTGACAACATGCCGCTCCGGTACGTCATGTGTCCGGAAGAGGTTAAAGAGGTATTCCAATCTTGCTAAATCAGCCTGAGCTGCAGTTACAGCAGAATTCACTTCGTGGTTTGAGGCTTCTAAAGCTGGGCGGGATTAGACAGATAGAGTGAAGGCCAGCCACACCTCCTTATGACATCACACTGAGAACTCAGTCCTTGCTTGCTAGTTCATGTGAAGAGTATGAGTCATCAGTCTGGCAGTGTCTGTGAGGCCTCTCCCCCAGCTGGGGAATCATCAGAGAGCCATGTGAAGTGAGCTCGGTGTACAGTAACACATGGCTCTTCTGCAGTTTTACACATAAAATCTCAGTCTGATCTTTTACAAACCCATTCTGTGCATCAAAAATTATAATTCCATATTATACATTAGCTCAAAAGCTTGACCAACCCCCACCCACCAGCACTGATGGAGATTTGTTTCCATTACAGCTGTACTCCAGTTATGTATAAACCTTACACTATGTATTCTTATAGATGCATATACAGCTCAGCTACATGTGTCTTCTCCAGTCCCCTAACATCACTTTGGCTGAATGGCTTCCTATACAGCCCTGCTACATCTTTATTCTACTCCCCCACTAGCACTGTGTCTGAAAAGCTTCATATACAGCTCTGCTACATCTGTCTGTTTATCTCTTCAACCAGCACTGTGTCAGAACAGACGTATATTCAGCTCTGCTACATCAGTTTTTCTCTTCCACCAGCATTGATGCTGACCCGCCACATATACCGCCCTGCTACATCTGTCTATTCCCTTCCCCACTAGAACTATGGCTGAACAGCAGCATATTAAGCTCTGCTACATTAAACAGTCCCCCAAGTGCCTCAAACAGCTCCAATCGTTGGTGGAATTGGTGGTGCACATAGAAATAATACTTACCCACCGCTTTTGTCCTCCGACGCTGTCCGCACTCTCTTCCCTGCACAAACTGTTCGGTGGCCGCGCATGCGCAGAACCATATTAGCCGCGGCTCAAAAGAATATGGATCCGCTCGGCCAGCTGGCGACATGCGTAAGCGCTCAGTGTCAGTGAGGAGGCCGGCATCGCAAGAGATAACAATACGCAAGAGAGGCCCATGGATGTGAGCGGTGGCCGTATCCATGGGCTGCAAAAATAAATAATGGAAATTGAAAATTATATTTGAAAGAAAAGAGTGCAAATTTATTTTTATTTTTTCTCCAGATATATTTGGAAATTAGTTCATTGGGGAATAAATAACTTAATTAAATATGACTAAGAAGATGGGAATACCCCTTTTAAGGACCTTCAATAATGTGGACACGTTTTTACTAAAGATGTACCCTATGTCCGTGTTGCAGAGCTGTGTTTTGTGCATGTAGCAGATAAATTATTTATTTTTATGCTATGTTGTCTTATAGTCTGGAAAATTCTGTAAATCTTCATATTGCATCCCCTTAGGCTACTTTCACACTAGCGTTCGATCGGATCCGTTCTGAACGGATCCCATCATATTAATGCAGACGGAGGCTCCGTTCAGTACGGATCCGTCTGCATTAATAACTTAGAAAAAGTTCTAAGTGTGAAAGTAGCCTGAGCGGATCCGTTCAGACTTTCAATGTAAAGTCAATGGGGGACGGATCCGCTTGAAGATTGAGCCATATGGTGACATCTTCAAGCGGATCCGTTCCCATTGACTTACATTGTAAGTCTGAACGGATCCGCACGGCCAGGCGGACAGCTGAACGCTGCAAGCAGCGTTCAGCTGTCCGCCTGTCCGTGCGGAGGCGAGCGGAGCGGAGGCTGAACGCCGCCAGACTGATGCAGTCTGAGCGGATCCGCTCCATTCAGACTGCATCAGGGCTGGACGGAGGCGTTCGGGTCCGCTCGTGAGCTCCTTCAAACGGGGCTCACGAACGGACCTATGAACGCTAGTGTGAAAGTAGCCTTGGCTGTAGTGCTTTTATGATGTTCCCTCCCTGGCATGCTTTCTACCTAGAATTAAAGAGATGGCTGGGGTGATAACAAAGGTGTGCTGGGTATTCTTTCCCTAAACAGTGTCATTCTTAGGCTTCCTCTGGTAATGAATAAACCCTTGTCCCTCTATTTCTCGCTCATATCATTGGGGGACACAGGACCATAGGTATAGCTTGCTGCTGCCCCTAGGAGGAGACACTAGGCTGAAAACTGTTTAGCTCCTCCCCTGCAGGCTATACTTCCTCCAGCCTGGAGAGAGCATTTCAGTTTTTAGGGTTGCCCTGCTGGCACGACATCTAAGGGTGAAGTCCACAGAAGACGGGTGAGTATTACTCCCCTTTCTCCCTCCCTTAGCTCCTCACTGCTGGGTAGTGACCTCCCTACCTGCGTCCTCAGATCCTCAGCGCGGCAGTGCGGGGGCTAATGTCGGCAGCATAGCGGCTCTGCTACTACAAGGAGAGCAGTCCGATCTCTCCCTCTTCAGCGCTCTTCCTCCCCACTCCACTTCAGTCTCCAGGCATCTCCTGAGGCAACATGTCCGGCGCTATATAAACCCCTTCCCGTCTCATGGCGGCTCCTAGCACGTGAGCGGGGGGCGTGGCTTCTTCCCGGCCACTTCCTCACACGACCCGCGCGGGGCCTATTTTCCAGTGCGGGGGCGGAGCCTGATTTTCCCACCGTTGCACTCTGGAAGACCTCTCCAGCGCTCCCTTGCCACAAGGAAACAGGACCTAGGACTTCTAATGGTAGGAGATCGCTACCCCCTCCAGCATAGAGAAGCCACACAATGTCAGACCCAGCCAAGACCCCTCCCCAGGCCCCCTGCAAGACCACTTATTATGCCTGCACTTCATGTTCTGTTAAATTCCCTCGTGGCCAGTCACTCTATGCTCTGCATGTCAGGCAGCCCCACAGAGCCATCCATCCATCTTGTCACAACCCACAGGAGTTCAAGACCCCTCTGGCTGTGGAGAACCTGACTGGGCAAGGTCCCTGTCCCGGGCAGAAGAAGACCTCTCCAAAGTCTCCCATTCCACCCTTTCATTACTGGGTCGTTTGGTAGAGAGATCACCCACAGTGCAGCCCTTACCTTCGCAAGGCGCACAAACTAGGAGCAGGCTTACTAGCAAGCGTCCCAGATCAGGTCGTCATTCCTCTTCTGATGCCTCTGCATCCCCTCCCCCTCTCTGTTCCGGATCTCGGACGTTGTCCATTTTAGGTGACGCACTATCAGATGGTGAGATTGCGGATTCAGATACGGAGATGGACCTGGAGCAGTCTTCCCAGATTGTGTCTATGGCAGATGATTTCAGCTATCCGAGGCACTTTCCAAGTTCAGGAGGAACTCCCAGCCACCAGGAAGTGTCATTTTTGCGTACAAAGCAGACCCCTAAGTCCTTCCCTGTACACAACGACTTTTCTGTTGTTGTCGCAAAGGCTTGGGACCAGCCAGGTTTGCGCTTCATTGTCCCAAAGCGGTTAGACTTGCTCTACCCTTTTCCAACTGATTGTGTGGAAAAATGGGCCTCCCCTCCGAAGGTAGACCCACCGGTTGCTTGCCTCGCAAAGAACACAACTATTCTGGTAACGGATGGCTCCTCTCTCCAGGACCCAGTAGATCGGCGCATTGACTCTATCAAAGTCGGTCTTTGCAGCCAGTGGTTCAGCCTTACGCCCGATCTTCGCATCAGCATGGGTAGCCAAGGCGGTTTTGGAGTGGGCCCTCCGTTTGAATCAAGACCTTGCGACCAATCTTCCTCATGCGGAACTCCAGTCCTTGGCAGTACAAATTTCGCAGGCAAGAAAGTACCTCTGCGAAGCCGCTCTGGACGCGGGGACGATGGTTGTCCGTTCCTCGGCTCTTGCGGTATTTATCCGCCGACAACTGTGGCTTAAAGTCTGGTCGGCAGATTCATCCTCAACATTCTCTTTCAAGACTTCCTTTTGCCGGGTCTCGACTCTTTGGTACCCGGCTAGATGATATTATTTCGGAAGCAACGGGGGGGGGGGGGGGGGAGAGCACACATTTACCGCAACCCAAGGCGAAACGTTCCTTTCGTCCTAGGGTCACATCTTCCCGTTATCAGGCCTTTCGTCCGGCGGCCCCACCTGCGTCTAGGCCACCCAGTCAGGACTAGCGAAAAGGCCCATCCTTCAAACCCCAGCCAGCATGGCATCCGCGAGCGCAACAGCCTCGTTCCGCTCCCGGGAAACAGCCCTCAGCATGAAGGTGCGGCCTCACCCTTACAGGTGGGGGGTCGTCTCCTTCTTTTTCAGGAAATGTGGCGAACTGATATATCGGACGCTTGAGCACGAGAGGTAGTGACATCAGGATACAAGATAGAATTCAAATCTATCCCACCCGCCCAAGGATCCGGGTCGGGCGGCTGCTTTCTTCCAAGCAGTCCAGGCCCTTCTCATACGGGGCGTGATAATTCTGGTCCCCTTACACGAAAGATTTACAGGTTTCTATTCAAACCTTTTTGTAGTACCCAAAAAGGAAGGCGATGTTCGCCCAGTGCTGGACCTCAAGATAGTGAATCGCTTCCTCTGCATTCAACGGTTCAAGATGGAGTCTCTCCGCTCCGTGATTGCCTCTTTGGTACAGGGAGAACTCATGGCATCGATAGACATCCAAGACGCCTACTTACACGTTCCCATCGCACCCGCTCATCAACGTTTTCTTCGTTTTGCCATTCATTCATGTCACTACCAGTTCGTCGCCCTGCCATTCGGCCTAGCGACAGCTCAGAGTGTTCACAAAGGTGCTTGCCCCCCTCCTGGGTCTCCTGCACTCCAGGGGCATCACTCTCCTCCCGTATCTAGACAATATCTTGATCAAAGCATCTACGGTCTGACAATGCGAGGAGAGTCTTCAGATCACTTTGAGCACCCTGTCCCGCTTCGGGTGGATAGTCAATCGGCAGAAATCCTGCTCATCTCCCACCACACATCAGGTTTCTGGGCATGATACTAGACTCAGGTGCAGCTGTGGTACGCCTGCCATTGGACAAGAGCGTGGACATTCAGAGATCTATACGCATATTACTCCATTGCCACAATACATCTATCCGCAATTGCATGCGGGTGCTGGGCATGATGGTGGCCTCCTTCGAGGCCATTCACTTCGCTCATTTTCACACGAGGTGTTTCAACGAGCCATTTTGTCATCTTGGGACGAATCCCTGGATTGCCAGATCCGGCTGTCCCTCCAAACGGGTAAAGCCCTCGGTTGGTTGACAGTCTGCGCATCTGTTGGCGGGGAAATCCTTCCTTCCAGTGATTATGGACGATCATTACAACAGACGCCAGCCTTCGTGGTTGGGGCGTAGTTCTCGCCACACGGACGGTCCAGGATGTTTGGTCTCCATCGGAGTCCAAACTTTCCATCAACATACTGGAACTCCGGGCCATTTCTCTCCCTTGTCCGTTGGACTCCACTTCTGCAGGGTCGTCCGATCAGGGTGCAGTCGGACAATGCCACAGCTGTGGACTACATCAACCACCAAGGAGGGACTCGCAGCCTTCCAGTGATGCAGGAGTCTGCGAAGATTTTGCAGTGGGCGGAGTCCCATGTTCCCATTTCGGCAGTCTTCATCCCGGGAGTGGACAACTAGACGGCAGACTTTCTCAGCCGGACAACAGTGGACCCGGGGGAGTGGTCCCTCCATCCGGAAGTGTTCGAGGCCATCTGTCTCAGGTGGGGATGTCCGGAAGTGGACGTGATGGCGTCCAGGTTCAATCACAAGCTCCCGTGCTTCCTCTCTCGCGCAAGGGATCCTGCAGCACACAGCGTGGACGCTCTTGTGGCGCCTTGGGACAGCTTCGAGTTTCTTCACGTGTTCCCACTGTTACCACTTCTAGCTCGGCCTCGACAAGCTTGGAACTCATTCTTCTGCTAGGAGATGCTCCGTGGCCTCTGCCAATCAGAACCGATCTACTCTCCCAGGGCCCAGTCTGCCATCAGAGTTTAGATACGCTACATTTAACGGCGTGGCTGTTGAAAACTTTCTGTTGAAACGCAGAGGTTTTTCTCATGCGGTCATTCAAACCATGATTAGGGCCAGGAAACCTTCCTCTTCTAGGGTTTACTACCTGATCTAGAAATCCTTCTTGCGTTTCTGCGAGGAGCGAGCTCTTCCAGACGTTTTTCCCTTCCGACGGTTCTAGCATTCCTTCAGTCGGGATTGGACCTGGGCATGGCTCTCGGTTCCCTCAAAGGGCAGGTCTCGGCCCTGTCCATTTTTTTCCAACGTACTCTAGCCGTCCTAGGTCCGGTCAAGACTTTCTTGCAAGGAGTAGCTCATACAGTTCCCCCATATCGGCCCCCATTACATTCTTGGGACCTGAGCCTGGTTCTCGGTGCGCTCCAGACGGCGCCGTTCGAACCTCTGAGTGAAGTTTCCGTAGGTCTACTTTCCTGGAAAGTGGCCTTTTTAGTGGCCATTACCTCTATTCGACAGGTTTCGGAACTGGCAGCTCTCTCCTACAAAGAACCCTTTTTGGTGTTTCACCAAGATAAGGTGGTTCTTCGTCCAGTGCCATCTTTTTTACCAAAGGTTGTTTCTGCCTTTTCACGTGAATGAGGACATTGTTTTGCCCTCAGCCTTCTCATCCGTGGGAGGTCTCCCTCCATCGTCTGGATGTAGTACGGGCCTTGAAGATCTATCTGTCGCACTGACGCTCTGTTCTTTATCTCAGAAAGCCCTCGTAAAGGTTTGGCAGCTTCAAAGGTGACTATTGCTCGGTGGATTCGCTCAGCCATTGCTGAGGCCTATTGTTCCAGGGACAAGGATCCTCCACCCGGGATCACGGCTCACTCTACCAGAGCGGTCGGGCTTCTTGGGCACACCTCCACCACGCTTCTGTGTCTCGGTTGTGTAAAGCAGCGACTTGGTCCTCTCTACACACCTTTACTAAATTTTACCGGGTGCATTCATTAGCCTCGGCGGATGCTTCTCTCGGCCGCAGGGTTCTGCAGGCCGCAGTTCAGTGACTTCCATAGAGAGTTGGTTTGGGAGAATTTTGTTTCCCTCCCCGCGGACAGCTTTAGGACGTCCCACGGTCCTTTGTCCCCCAGTGATATGAAAGAGAGAATTAGATTTTTGTGAACTCGCCTGTAAAATCTCTTTCTCGCTTGATTCATTGGGGGACACAGCACCCACCCACATATTGTTGTGAGGCAAGTGGGGTTCCTGTTTTGTCTGTTGGGACCTTGTGTTCGGTTTGGTCTCATGACAGTGTACAGTTTTCTGTTGATTTTTACTTTTTAATTTGGTCTCTCCTACTGCTGGAGCAGAAACTGAAATGCTCTCCAGGCTGGAGGGGGTATAGCCTGCAGGGGAGGAGCTAACAGTTTTCAGCCTAGTGTCGCCTCCTAGTGGCAGCAGCAAGCTATACCCAAGGTCCTGTGTCCCCCAATGAATAAAGCGAGAAAAAGATTTTACAGGTGAGTTCACAAAAATCTCCTTTTTGCAAGGAACAGGATGTAACAGGTTTTCAAATGTTCTTATCTACCTAAGGCTCAAAAGGAGAAAGAGTTTGGCAATGAAGCTTACAAGAAGAAAGATTTTGAAACTGCACTGAAGCACTATGCTCAAGCCCGTGAACTTGATCCAGCTAACATGACTTATATTACAAATCAGGCAGGTAAGTTCCAAATGAGGTCTTCCTTTTGAAATGATATATCTAACTTTATTTTTTAATCCCTTAAGGATATCTCTCATCTTCATCAGGGTAAGGCTACATGCACACGACTGTATGTGGTTTACGGCACGCAAATTGCGAATCCGCAAAAAAACAAAAACGGATGGGGTTCCGTATGGCAGCTTCTTTTTTTTTTTTTTTTTTTTATTTTAATTTTTTGGCGGATTCATTGTAATAATGCCTATCCTTGTCCGCAAACTAGAAAACAATAGGACGTGCACTTTTTTTTTTTTTTTTTTTTTTTTTTTTTTTTTTTTTTTTTTTTTGCGGCGCAACGGAGCGGACCTACTGATGCGGACAGCACACGGTGTGTCAAATGAATGGGTCCGCATCCTATCCGCAAAAAAAAAAATGATCGGACACGGAAACAAAATACGGTCGTGTGCATGAGGTCTTACAGCAGGAAAGGGATATAACACCATCTAGTGGTGTAAAACGTCAGGCAACACAGAAAAGAGAGAAAAAAACAGGCCGTTTTGAGAGCTCCATTTATACAAGCAGTCAAATAACGCGAGTGTTTGATTTCCAGTGTGTGTTTGTATTAAGTGTGTGACTTTAGATTAATTGACTTCGGATTCAGGGACTTCAGTGGGGGACTGCAGTAGATCAGTTTATTACTGCATTTTATTGTATTTTTCTCTCTTCTTGCGTAATCCCCATTTAGTATGTGTTCCATTGACAGCGCAGTCCAGTGCACATTTTGTCTAATGTATGCAGCCCTGGAACTGCTGTTTGAGGGTGCATATATTTGTTCAAAATGTGAGCAAATTTAATTCGAATCGCATATTGAGTATCTAAACGAGCGAATTTCAATACGGAGAGGCGTTGACAATTTGGAAAAGAGTTTGCTCACTGAGCAAGCACTCTTTGGGGTAGATTTGGGGGAGGGTGGTAGCGAGGAGGGTGAGGTAGCTAGCTGGATAACATTTAGAAAGTGGGGTAGAGGGAAGAGTGCCAGGGAGGCTAGCCCTGATCTGTCACACCCCAACAAGTTTGCACGGTTGGCAGATGAGGGGGATGTCAGTTCAGAGAGCACTGCTGCAGCCAGACACTTCCTCTGTGAGTCGGGGGAATGTCATCTCCAGTAAGCAGGAGAGCAGGGCAGGCCAGACAGGTGCTGGTAGTGGGAGACGCAATTATTAGGGGTACAGATGGGGCGATCTGTCACAAAGACCGGGATCATCGAACAGTGTGTTGTCTTCCTGGCGCTCGAGTTGACAGATTACTGGGAGGGGCTGGAGAAGATCCAGCAGTCGTGGTCCATATCGGAACCTATGACAAAGTTAGAGGTAGGTGGAGCATCCTTAAAAATAATTTTAGGGATTTAAGTCAAAAGCTTAGGGCAAGGACCTCAAAGGTAGTATTTTCCGAAATACTACCTGTACCACGAGCCACACAAGAAAAGGCAGCGGGAGATTAGGGATGTTAACAAGTGGCTCAAGAACTGGTGTAGGAAGGAGGGGTTTGGGTTCCTGGGGAACTGGGCCGACTTTTCTATCGGCTACAGGCTCTATCGTAGGGATGGGCTGAACCTCAATGGGGGAAGGGGCAGCTGTGTTGGGGGAGAAGATGGCTAAAATGTTGGAGTGTTTAAACTAGGGACTGGGTGGGAGGATAATAGTGCAGTTAGTGTCCTGGGGTAAGGTAATAGAACTGGGGGAGGAGTGGAAGGAGGGACTAGAACATTTCAGAAGGTAAGGTGTAGGGTAAAAAAATATACATAAACCTCTTAATCTTATGTATACTAATGCCAAAAGGAAAGAAAAATCCAGCACTTTTAATGTTCATTTCAAGCCGTAACTTCTTTATTCCGGTGGATGCAAAAATTACAGCTGTTCAGATCACAAGCGGTAAAAACACGCGGTCTTGTGTCAGTCGACGCGTTTCAAACATGGCAGTTCTTATTCATGACTTTATGAATAAAGTCATTTGACACGGTACCACATAAAAGGTTATTATATAAAATTAGAATGTTTGGACTGGGAGAAAATGTCTGTATGTGGCTAAGTAACTGGTTCAGTAATAGAAAACAGAGGGTGGTTATTAATTGTACACACTCAGATTGGGTCATTGTCACTAGTGGAGTATCTCAGGGGTCGGGATTCTTTACAGTAAGAGCATTGAGACTATGGAACTCTGCCTAAGGTAGGGTTGGGCGATATCAAAAATATTCAGACGATAACGGTGTTAAGAAATTTATCACGATAAATACCTGTTTAACCCCTTAAGGACTCAGCCCTATTTCACCTTAAGGACTTGGCCATTTTTTGCAAATCTGACCAGTGTCACTTTATGTGGTAACTTTAAAACGCTTTTACTTATCCAGGCCATTCTGAGATAGTGTTATTTATTTTATTTTTTTCGTCACATATTGTTTTTATTTATGAAAAAATACCAAATTTACCAAAATTTCTGAAAAATTAGCAAATTTCCAAGTTCTACTTCTATAATACATAGTAATACCTCCAAAAATAGCTATTAGTTTACATTCCCCATATGTATACTCCATGTTTGGATCATTTTGGGAATGCCGTTTTATTTTTTGGGGACGTTACAAGGCTTAGAAGTTTAGATGCAAATCTAGAACCTTTTCAGAAATTTTCAAAAACCCACTTTTTAGGGACCAGTTCAGGTTGGAAGTCACTTTGTGAGGCTTACATAATAGAAACCACCCAAAGTGAACCCATTCTAGAAACTACACCCCTCAAGGTATTCAAAACTGATTTTTACTAACATTATTAACCCTTTAGGTGTTCCCCAAGAGTTGATGGCAAATGGAGATTAAGTTTCCGAATTTAAAACCTTTTTGCCAAATTTTCCATTTTAACCACCTCCGGACCGCCTAACGCAGATGTGCGGTCCGGAGGTGGCGGCCCTGCGCAGAGTCACGCATATATGCGTCATCTCGCGAGGGCCGGGATTTCCTGTGAACGCGCGCACACAGGCGCGGAAGGTAAGCGAGTGGATCTCCAGCCTGCCAGCGGCGATCGCTCGCTGGCAGGCTGGAGATCCGAATTTTTTAACCCCTAACAGGTATATTAGACGCTGTTTTCATAACAGCGTCTAATATACCTCCTACCTGGTCCTCTGGTGGTCCCTTTTGTTAGGATCGACCACCAGAGGACTCAGGTAGGTCAGTACAGTCGCACCAAACACCACACTACACTACACCCCCCCCCCCCCCCCCCCGTCACTTATTAACCCCTTATAAACCCATGATCACCCCATATAAACTCCCTGATCACCCCCCTGTCATTGATCACCGCCTTGTCATTGATCACCCCCCTGTCAGGCTCCGTTCAGACGTCCGTATGATTTTTACGGATCCACAGATACATGGATCGGATCCGCAAAACGCATACGGACGTCTAAATGGAGCCTTACAGGGGGGTGATCAATGACAGGCGGGTGATCACCCATATACACTCCCTGATCACCCCCCTGTCATTGATCACCCCCCTGTAAGGCTCCATTCAGACGTCCGCATGATTTTTACGGATCCATGGATACATGGATCGGATCCGCAAAACACATGCGGACGTCTGAATGGAGCCTTACAGGGGGTGATCAATGACAGGCGGGTGATCACCCATATACACTCCCTGATCACCCCCCTGTCATTGATCACCCCCCTGTAAGGCTCCATTCAGACGTCCGCATGTGTTTTGTGGATCCGATCCATGTATCCATGGATCCGTAAAAAATCATGCGGATGTCTGAATGGAGCCTTACAGGGGGGGTGATCAGTGACAGGGGGGTGATCACCCTGATTACCCTGATCACCCCCTGTCATTGATAACCCCCCTGTAAGGCTCCATTCAGACGTCCGCATGCGTTCTGTGGATCCGATCCATGTATCCATGGATCCGTAAAAAATCATGCGGATGTCTGAATGGAGCCTTACAGGGGGGGTGATCAGTGACAGGGGGGTGATTACCCTGATCACCCCCTGTCATTGATAACCCCCCTGTAAGGCTCCATTCAGACGTCCGCATGTGTTTTGTGGATCCGATCCATGTATCCATGGATCCGTAAAAAATCATGTGGATGTCTGAATGGAGCCTTACAGGGGGGGGTGATCACCCTGATCACCCCCTGTCATTGATAACCCCCCAGTAAGTCTCCATTCAGACGTCCGCATGTGTTTTGTGGATCCGATCCATGGATCCGTAAAAAATCATGCGGACGTCTGAATGGAGCCTTACCAGGGGGTGATACAGGGGGTGATCCGGGAGTCTATATGGGTGATTACCCCCCTGTCATTGATCACCCCCCCACCCCCCCTGTAAGGCTCCATTCAGACTTTTTTTTTTTGGCACAAGTTAGCGGAAATTTTTTGTTTTGTTTTTGTTTTTTCTTACCAAGTCTCATATTCTACTAACTTGTGTCAAAAAATAAAATCTCACATGAACTCACCATACCCCTCACGGAATCCAAATGCGTAAACATTTTTAGACATTTATATTCCAGACTTCTTCTCACGCTTTAGGGCCCCTAAAAAGCCAGGGCAGTATAAATACCCCACATGTGACCCCATTTCGGAAAGAAGACACCCCAAGGTATTCGCTGAGGGGCATATTGAGTCCATGAAAGATTGAAATTTTTGTCCTAAGTTAGCGGAAAGTGAGACTTTGTGAGAAAAAAACCCAAAAAATCAATTTCCGCTAACTTATGCAAAAAATAAAAAATTTCTAGGAACTCGCCAGGCCCCTCATTGAATACCTTGGGGTGTCTTCTTTCCAAAGTGGGGTCACATGTGGGGTATTTATACTGCCCTGGCTTTTTAGGGGCCCGAAAGTGTGAGAAGAAGTCTGGGATCCAAATGTCTAAAAATGCCCTCCTAAAAGGAATTTGGGCCCCTTTGCGCATCTAGGCTGCAAAAAAGTGTCACACATCTGGTATCGCCGTACTCAGGAGAAGTTGGGGAATGTGTTTTGGGGTGTCATTTTACATATACCCATGCTGGGTGAGAAAAATATCTTGGTCAAATGCTAACTTTGTATAAAAAAAATGGGAAAAGTTGTCTTTTGCCAAGATATTTCTCTCATCCAGCATGGGTATATGTAAAATGACACCCCAAAACACATTCCCCAGCTTCTCCTGAGTACGGCGATACCAGATGTGTCACACTTTTTTGCTGCCAAGGTGGGCAAAGGGGCACATATTCCAAAGTGCACCTTTCGGATTTCACAGGCCATTTTTTACAGATTTTGATTGCAAGGTACTTCTTACACATTTGGGCCCCTAAATTGCCAGGGCAGTATAACTACGCCACAAGTGACCCCATTTTGGAAAGAAGACACCCCAAGGTATTCCGTGAGGGGCATGGCGAGTTCCTAGAATTTTTTATTTTTTGTCGCAAGTTAGTGGAATATGAGACTTTGTAAGAAAAAAAATAAAAAAATAAAAATAATCATCATCATTTTACGCTAACTTGTGACAAAAAATAAAAAGTTCTATGAACTCACTATGCCCATCAGCGAATACCTTAGGGTGTCTACTTTCCGAAATGGGGTCATTTGTGGGGATTTTCTACTGTTTGGGCATTGTAGAACCTCAGGAATCATGACAGGTGCTCAGAAAGTCAGAGCTGTTTCAAAAAGCGGAAATTCACATTTTTGTACCATAGTTTGTAAATGCTATAACTTTTACCCAAACCATTTTTTTTTTTTGCCCAAACATTTTTTTTTTTATCAAAGACATGTAGAACAATAAATTTGGCGAAAAATTTATATATGGATGTCGTTTTTTTTGCAAAAAAATCGTTACATTTTGATTAATAACAAAAAAAGTAAAAATGTCAGCAGCAATAAAATACCACCAAATGAAAGCTCCATTAGTGAGAAGAAAAGGAGGTAAAATTCATTTGGGTGGTAAGTTGCATGACCGAGCGATAAACGGTGAAAGGAGTGTAGTGCCGAAGTGTAAAAAGTGCTCTGGTCATGAAGGGGGTTTCACCTAGCGGGGCTGAAGTGGTTAATCCATTTTTCCCACTAACAAAGCAAGGGTTAACAGCCAAACAAAACTCTATTTATTGTTGGGACGGTAAGTATACTGCTCCCCCGCTCCCCACTACACTTTACCATGGCAAACAGGACTTTAGCGTCCTGGCAGCCATGGTAACCATTCAGAAAAAGCTAAACGTCGGATCCGGTAATGCGCCGAAACGACGTTTAGCTTTCAATGGGCATTAATTTCGGATCCGGCCTTGCGGCAAGTGTTCAGGATTTTTGTCCGGAGCAAAAAGCGCAGCATGCTGCAGTATTTTCTCCGCCCAAAAAACATTCCGGTCCGGAACTGAAGACATCCTGAACGGATTTCTCTCCATTCAGAATGCATGGGGATAATCCTGATCAGGATTCTTCCGGCATAGAGCCCCGGCGACGGAACTCTATGCCGGAACAGAACAACGCAAGTGTGAAAGAGCCCTAAGTTACAGGCTGACACTGATCTGCACTTAGGGTGGCCAGGGGTCCTGGATGGCCGCCCAGAATGGATTTAATGTATTCCACCATTGAACTGACCTGTCTTCATCTGTTATCCAGCTGTATACTTTGAACAAGGAGATTACAATCGGTGCAGAGAGCTATGTGAAACAGCCATTGAGGTCGGAAGAGAAAATCGTGAAGACTATAGACAAATTGCCAAGTAAGTCCCTATCGAGTCATTTGTGACCCTTAGGGCTGTTTCACTCGAGCGAGTCCATTGCGGGAATTGCGCTCCGTGTGGGAGTGTGATTCTCCATGATTTATAATGCTATGTGCCTCTGCTTGACCTTATTTCTGACCGCTTTGTCACTATGATTCTGTGGATAAAAGGCCATGCAGAGATCCATAGCATTATAAATCATGATAATGCTGTGTGCTCCTGCAAGTCCAGAGCGGAGGATCACACTCACACACGGAGCATGATTCGCTCGGGGACTATACAGATGTCACATGTAAAATTTGCTTTAATGTTACAGCGTTCACTGTGCGCTAGCAAGGACTACTCTGCAGGTTAATACAATTAGTGATACCAAATAAGTGTTTTGTTTTATTACTACTACTACTACTACTAAAAAAAAAAAATAGAAAATCTTCTTTTTCTTTGCATCACTATTTTATGACAGCCATAACTTTACAGAGTTGTGTGAAGGCTTGTTTTTTGTTGGGCAATCTAGTTTTTGTTAGTACCATTTTTGTGTGGTACATACAACATTTTGATCACGGTTATACAATATATTTTTTTTATTTTAATTTTTTTGGGGGGGGGCGGGGGAATAAGGTAAAAAAAATTGACTTGTGTATTAAATTTTTTTTAAATATATTTTAATAGCTCAGACATTGGACACAGCGATACCTTTTATGTTTTTAAATAAATGTACAATTGGGAAAGGGGGGTGATTTGAACTGTTACACTTTTTTTTAACCATTTTACATAATAACTTTTAGCCCACTTAGAGGGCCTAGAACCTGTCCCATACACAATTACAGAGAACTATTATGGTGACTGAGATTCTGTCTCAATGCCTGCTGAGCTGTGCCTCGTATACAGCGTTGTAGGCAGATTACCATGACAAGCCTCGGAACTGATCGGGGTTAGTCAATACTTTACACTGATTTCTGATAAGTTACAAATGTTCCTTTTGTGAAACATGTCAGTGCTTTTATATTGTAACTTCATGAAAATGCAGATGCTCTTGGCTTAGCAAATTGCCTTTTTGAATGCATTTTATTTTAAGACCCTTCTTTACAGAAATTTCACTGATTATATTAGAAGGGCATTGAGTTATGTGCACTAGTTTATAACGGTGTTTCCTTTGTCTGCAGAGCTTATGCACGTATTGGAAATTCCTATTACAAAGAAGACAAGTACAAGGAAGCAATTCAGTTCTTCAACAAATCTTTGGCAGAGCACAGAACACCAGATGTTCTTAAGAAATGTCAGCAGGTCAGTACTCGCGGGAGCAGAAGTAAAGAAATGTGTAGTGTGTACAGACGTAGGATAACTTCTAAAATACTGTTTAGATTTGAGGAGATTTGCGCATATACCATATGAGTAGTGCACTGATCTCTCTCCCAGTTTGCACTACTTAGGTAGTTTGACCAATTATGTCCATATTGTTGTGCCTCCCCACCCTCAACAAAAGGCATCCAAAACTCACAACTTTTTTTTTATTTATTTTTTAGAGGTTGTTCGGTTTCAAGGCTGAACCCGGTTATAAGCTCCCCTTCACTCCTATAGCATGTAGGATTTCCTTGCTCCGATGCTCCCCTTGTCTTGCGCTGCATTGCGCAGGGTAAGGCCAGTTAGCCGGTGACATACTGGGGATCCACCTAGCAGGGAGCCCGGTGACGTCACTGGCTTAAGTGGACGGTGTACAGCACTGTTCTGGGCATTTTTAAAGGCAGTGTCTGCCTCTGTATTTTGTTGATCCTTAAACTGCAGAATACGGTCATCTGCATGAGGCCTTAGAAAATATCTCACTAATGAGTTGGGCTTGCCACAACTCTATAAAACCCCACCCATCTTTTAAACACATTCACACGTATCTGAAAAAGTGCAGGGGCTTCATAAATGTAGGAGTTTTGCCCAAATGTGATATGTTTCAGTGTATTTATGCCAGAAGAGTGACCTAAACACGTTAAAAAATATCTTGGTGGAACAAAAATTTGTGCACTTTGCTGAAATGTTCCAGTCAGGTTTTATGTTGTAAATCTGAAATAACTTGGATGAATTGATGTCCACGAGTTATCTTTAGTTTTACATTGAGAAATGTGAACTATAATATGTGTGTGTTTTAAATCTATAGGCAGAGAAAATCCTAAAGGAACAGGAACGCCTAGCATATATAAATCCTGAGCTAGCTCTGGACGAGAAGAATAAAGGCAACGAGGCCTTCCAAAAAGGTAACTTTTTATGTTTCCAAGGACTTGTGCACAACATAGTGTTCGGTCCACAAAGTACAGATGCCTTCTGTGTGCATTCTGTATTTTTCTTACATCAATAGAGATCTATTCTCATCTGCAAATATGGACAAGAATAGGACCTGTGCTGAGATTTGCACAAGAGACACAGGAATTTGCAAAAAATACTGATGTGTGCATGGCCCCATAAAAAAAAAAAAAAAAAAAAATGGGTGCGTATGTTAATTAAATAAAAGTGGGTAGGATTATAAGAAAAATATGGTCGTGTGCATGAGCCCTAGAGGAGCTGTGCATGTCAGAAACTTGTAAGTTGTTCATCTGTCTTAAAGTGTACTTTCAACTAAGGCTCCTTTCACATGAGCGAGTATTCCACGTGATGCGAATGCATTACGCCCGCACTGAATCCGGACCTATTCATTTCAATGGGTCTGTGTACATGAGGGTTGTTTTTCACGCAATGCACAAATCGCAGCATGTTCTAATCTGTGTTTTTCACTTAACACTGGCCCCATCGAAGTGAATGGGGCTGCGTGGAAATCTTACTTGCGGATGCGATGCGTTTTTCACGGATGGTTGTTAAGAGATGTTGTTTGTAAACCTTAATTTTATCACGCGAGGGAAAAACGCATCAATGCGCATTGTACCTGCGCAATAAAAACTGAATTGCAGTTGCAGGCAAAACTGAATGAACATGCTTGTAAAATTGCGCATTTGAAAATGAACGCATCCAGACCTAATCCGTATCGCTTGTCTGCAAGGATCCGCCTTCAAATGCTTTCAGTTCACTTGCGTTTTTCCGGATCCGGCGTGTAATTCCAGCAAGTGGAGTACACGCCGGATCCGGACAACGCAAGTGTGAAAGAGGCCTTACATCTTAGTTACACACACCAAGATCAATAGGTCGGAGTTCATGCCATGTACTGTATGTGGGCCTGCAGCTCTCACAGGCCTTGGCACATGCCGGCTTCTTCCCCAGACTGGGATCCATGTCAGAAGAGTTTAGCCTGTATTTGACCACTTCAGAACCTTGTAATTTCTAGTGGATGGCATTGGGGGACACAACACCATGGGTATATGTCCAACTACCACTAGGAGGCGACACTAGACATAAAGTGTTGGCTCCTCCCCGTTGGGCTACACCCTCTCCACAGGCACTAGACAGACCAGTCTTGTTCTAGTGTCCGTAGGAGGCAGACCTGACCTGCTTTTTGTGCAGGTCATCCTGCTACTTTTTTTTTTTTTTTTTTTCTTCTCTGCAGGTTCCGGCCTGCTGCAGGGGTGGCTCCATTGTGTTCCACTTTAGTTGCCCCCCTGCGGGCGCGTACTCAGTTACCTGGCAGCCACTCAGTCCCCAAATCTTTTTCCGCAGTGGAATTCTGGCAGTCCCACGGTTCCCGTGTCGAGTCCGCCAAAGGGGGTGCTTACTGCTGCCCTTGAAGATGTCTGAGGGGGGAGTATGTTAGATTAGGGTCTCCCACTCTCCTCCCCGAGCCTGGGCGCATTTCCCCCCTCTCCTTCCTTCCCGGATATCTACATCTCTCAGCTGTATCCTGGCCCCAGAAGCCCCCTGGCCTTTCGTTTTTTCCCTCTCTGGGGGTCGCTTCTTCAGTTCTGGAGACTCCTCTCTCCCCCATCTGGCCCCCGTTCATCGCGGCAGCTCTGGAGCACTTTCGCGGCCGCGCTCCGCTAATTTAGGCCCCAGCTTTTCGGGCCTACTAGGCCACAACTCCCTGCCCACTTTCCGACCTTCCCGGACTTGCTCCGTCACCTCCCCTCCGTGGGGGGAGCCTGGGACGGGCCTCTCCTGCCTGCCAATCCAGCTCCAGGTTCCCTGCTCTGTCTCAGAGGGGCGGTTCTTCCTTCGGCTGTGTGGCTTCTGCTCTCTCCGGGTCGCCATCTTCTGCTCTCCTTCTCAGGGCACGCTGCACTGCTCCTAGGGTCTGGTAGGCAGCCTCTGGCTGAATTGCTCTGCAGATTGCTAGCCACTTTTCTTAGAATGGCTAGTTGTCCATGGCCAATTCCTTCCCCTATGGATATTCAGTTTTTTGTTGTCCTCTGGTGGTTCAGTTCCTGGTTCCTTGTGAGCCCATAGCGGGTACTCCTTTCTGGATTTCTTGTCCCCGTTCATTTGACCACACAGATTCTGTATGATAATCATTGTTTGGGAGGGGCCTGGGTTGATTGTTTCCCTTGTGGGTTCGTTCCAATAGCCCTGTGGACCTCTTGGGATTTGTGTCTATCTTCCCATCCTCCCACGTCAAGTACCTGGTGTTGAGTGGTTTAGTGCTACGGGTTGCATTTCCACCTTCCTCCTGTTTTTGGAACCTTCCTCCTTTAGACTGTTGGGAGTACTCTCCTTCTCCTCCCATGTACCTCAGTCCAGTGTGTCCCTGCTGAGATTTCCTGGGCCTGCATCTACCTGATACTTCATTTGGTCGTAGTTTCTCCGGTCTTGTGCTTCTCAGCGATTTATTTTGTTTTCAGAGGCTCGTTCTTTGTCTCCTGGTTTTGGGATGCAGGTCTTATCTTAGCTTTTCTTGTTTCCTGGCCTTTACTTACAACCCCCTCCCTTTCCAAGTGTTGGCGGTTTTCTCCTTTCAATAGGACGCTTAACTTCATCACCTGCTTTGCAGTGGGGGGGGGAGTCCTGCTCCCTTCATGTGAGCCTTGCTATGGCTTCCCTCACTCCAGTGTGCCATTGCTGAGGTTTCCTGGGCCTGCATCTGGTCCCCTTTTTCCCTGATGCTTTGTTTGGCCAGAGTTTCACCGGTCTTGCGCTTCTCAGCGATATTTTGTTTTCAGAGGCTCGTTCCTCGTCTCCTGGTTGGGGATACAGGTCTTATCTTTGCTCTTTTCCTGGTTTTTACTTACAACCCCCTTTCCTTCCAAGGGTTGGCAGTTTCCCTTAGCGCCTTTTGGGATTTTTTCCTTTCAATAGGGCGCTTAACTTAACCTGCTTTGCGGTGAAGGGAGACCTGCTCCCTTCACAGTGAGCCTTGCTATGGCTTCCCTCACTTGTTTGGCCTTCAGTGGTTCCATGTTCTCTTGCTCCCCTGGCCTGTCAGGGGTTGGCCTCAGTGTGTTATTGGAATGTTAGGTAGCTTCAATACGCGGTGCTGTCCTACTTTCTCTCCAGGTTCCCCTTTGCCTTCTTCTTGCATTTGGGTCGTTCTCCCAGGCCTTTGTCCTGTGGTGCTGGCGGTCTTCACTGTGGTTTCCTTGGGTTTCTCCCTTGTATGAGGCTTCTTGCCTATTCCGTGCTTTTCTCCTTTTGGGTCACATGGTTTCCCGCACCTGTATGCCCAACAGGTGGCATGGCTGTTCTTTTGCCACCCTCGGGGACTGCTTTGGGATGTCCCATGGTGCTGTGTCCCCCAATGCCATGCACGAGAAAATTTGGATTTTTTTGTACTCGCCGTAAAATCCTTTTCTCGTAGTAGGCATTGGGGGACACAGATCCCACCCTATGTTTTTTACTTCTGCTTCTCCGGGCTGGTCTCTTGATCTTTCCTGATACGGGAGTTGTTGGTTCCTTGCCTTTCTTCTCTCTCCTACTGCTTTTGGTACAAAGTGATCTGTCTAGTGCCTGTGGAGAGGGTATAGCCCAACGGGGAGGAGCCAACACTTTTCTTTTTTTTTTATGTCTAGTGTCGCCTCCTAGTGGTAGTTGGACATATACCCCATGGTGCTGTGTCCCCCAATGCCTACTACGAGAAAAGGATTTTATGGTGAGTACAAAAAAATCTAATTTTTCCAAATTTGTGTTTTTTACTCCCTGCCTTCCCAGAACCATAACTCATAGCTGTATGAGGGCTTGTTTCTTGCAAGTTGTAATTTATAATGGCACAATTCACTGTTTCATACAATGTAGTAGAATCTGGAGCGAAATTTCAAATTTGGTTAGATTGGGGGGGAGGGGGAGCAATTCCGCCAGTTTTTTGCTGTAAAACTGACCTAGTCTCTTCATTCTCAGCACGATTACAATAATACCACATTTTATACAGTTTTTCAATGCTTCCAAAAAAATAAATGCTCATGATAAATTAAAAATAAAAAGCTTTTTGTATTTTTGTTATATATTTTTTTTTTTATCGCTGAAAGCAGTGTACAGGCTCAGGCTTCAACTGGCTGCTAAGTAAGCCTCATTAGCTGCCCAGTTGTCTGGGGAACCGGTGTAAACCTTGTCTAGCCTCCTGCAGAGCACAATAGGGCACCTGCCCCCATTTTTTTCACGTGTGAATATGTCCTTAGGCAACGTTTTCCATTGTCTTGAGCAGTTGATTTGTGAGTGTTTGTTTATAATTGGGTTACATCTTGATAGATATGTGTAATTAATAAATTTTATACATATTTATGTTTTTGTTTTGTTTTTTTAATTCACAATTCCTGTGTACATTTGTACCATTGCCAGTGAAGTATGGATCAACTTTTGGACACATTACATCACGTGTTGTAGTTCTCTTTTGGGAACAAATGCTAAATGTCACATTTGTAAACCTTGTGGTGTGTCCACGCTTTTATGGAGGCATTCTAATTATAGCTATTTAGCTAATTATTATCTTGTAGGTGAGGCTGATTCCTGTTTCCTTAAACATTTGTAGATAAGTTAAATAGTACTCGTAACCCCTCCATAGGGTTGATAAAGGGGGTCTAAAGCTGGGCAAGAACTGTGGCGAAACTTTCAGATGAGATGGCTGATGCCAGTTTTGGAGACGTGTTAAAACCCTGGCCTAGAAATACTCAGTAAATATATTCAGCCTAAGACGAGGAGTTCCAGTTGCCTAGATTTGCTTTTTCTCACTACCTTAGATAGCACTCTATGTAATTACACCTGGTCACCACTGCGCTGTCGACGGCAAGCAGGTAAACAAGGGAAGGCTGCGCTCACACAACTAGCTGATCGGCGGGGGAGCCGGGTGTCAGACCCCCGCTGATCTGATATTTAATGACATATCCTGAGGATAGGTCATCAATATTAAAATCCCAGAAAACTCCTTTAAGTGATGTATATCTATGTGAATGATTCCATCTTATTTCAAAAATACATGACAACAGTGTTAATGTCGTCCTCTGTTTTTTCCTTCATGGGCAGACATAATATAGATGAAATGTTTTTTCTCTTGCAGGAGATTATCCACTAGCCGTGAAACATTACTCAGAAGCGATCAAGAGGAATCCAAAAGATGCCAAACTGTACAGCAACCGTGCTGCATGCTACACGAAGCTGCTGGAATTTCAGCTTGCACTAAAGGTAATGAATAATATGAATACCGCTGCAATGATAAATGACCAAGCATTTGGACACTGCATTCTGATGAGAACTCTAACCATGGACCTCCTCAATTATTAAAAGCCTGTCTATAGTTTTGTACAGGACTTCTCTGAGAGACTCTTAAATACTAATGTGTCCCACATCTCTTCTTCACTTCTTCCCTGTGCCCCTTCAGTACTGTGTAGTTGTCCAAAGCTTTCCTATGATCTGTTTGTGGTAAGTGATCCTTCTGTACTTCTTTCAGGACTGTGAAGAATGTATACGACTAGAACCTGCATTCAGTGAGTGTCTTCTGTGTTTTACATGTCTGCATAGTGAGCAAGGTTTTAGTTTTAGGTGTTCTGCAGTTCTTATTGGAAGAGAACCCCAGTGCCTAAATAAGATGAGTTGAGCCACTCTATGATTGCAGAGCTTTTAAAGGAGTATTCTGGTTGTTTCAAGTTATCCCCTATCCACAGGACGGGGCAAAACTATTAGATTGGTGGGGGTCCTACCGCTGGGACCCCCACCGATCATGAGAATGGAAACTTTGTGCCCCCTGCAGCCCCCCTGAAATGAAGGAGGCAGCCTCTCAATTCATTTTTATGGACATTCCAGAGATGATCGCTGTCCTTGGCGATGGGATCCCCCACCCCGATCTAATAGGGGATAACTTAAAGGGCTATTCCATTTAGAAAGGGGTTGTGTGGGACCCTAAAACATGTCATTTAATTGTGTAAACCGTGTCTGGTCTCCTGCTGAGTAGGGCTGCAGCTATCAATTATTTTAGTAATCAAGTATTCTACTGATTAATCAAGTACTCGAATAAGAAAAATCTAATTAAAAGGATGTTTTCTATAAAAAAAAAAATCATCAGCTCCCCTGCCATCAGTTCCCCCTCCAGTGCCATTAGTTCCTCCCCAGAGTTCCATCAGTTCCCCCTTCGATGCCACCATCTCCACCCAATGCGACCAGCTTCCTCATGTCATCAGTTGATTCCCCCCCCCCCCCCCCCCCCCCAGTGCGATCAGCTGCCCCCACTGCCATCAGTTCCCCCACTCCCCCTCCTAGACATCAGTGCTCGGCCGCAGCGCCAGTGAACTAATATACTTTCCTTTCCTGTAGGAGCACTGCCGACACTCCAGAGATCTTCCATCCTCTTCTTCACGCGCTGCACTGGGACCTGACGTCACACAGCATCAGGTCATAATATGTGCACCATGTCCTGACGATGTGTGTAGATCAGGATTCAGTGCAGCACTGTGCGGGCAGGAGGGTGACCACGGGGCATGAGTTATGGCAAGCTCTTCACTCGCTCAATGGTCACATGGCACAAACGAATCGAGGATTATTTTTTATTTTTTTTGTCGAGTTAATTAATTTGAATAATCGTTTCAGCCCTACTGCTGAGCATAATAGTGTGCCTGTCACCTCTTCCTGAGTCTTCACTTCAGTCTCCGTGCTCCCTCTGCGCTGCATTGTTTACAACCAACACTTCGAGGTTGTGGGTGTAGATGAGCTGCAGCCACAACACTTCCCATAGGGCTGTGTGCTGCGAGATCTGGCAAAAAAATGTTAACGTCTACTACACCCTTTCCTGGGCCAAAAACTCTGCCCAGCCCCATTCACTTGAATGGGGCTGAGCTGCGCCTAGGCCACATGGCAGATGTACGTTGCCTTCACTGGCCTAGCAAGAGGACTAGGTGTTCAGAGCAATGCTGCCTCTTCATACAGCTGATTGTGGCAGGGAGTTCCAAGTGTCTGACCCCTGCCGATCTGATAGTAATGACCTCTCCTGAGGATAGGTGATTGATATGGAATTCCTGGATAACCCCTTTAAACATGGCTGACTTCTTTTCATGATTGTTCATTGTTAATCTTCAACCAACAAACTTTGTTTTAGTTGAAATCCTCTGTTTTGATCAACTTTATACTAATGTGCAGGGCCACGTTTAGATCATATTCCCAACTCCTTACAAGGTGCTGTGCCGCTAAGAAAGGGAAGTACCTACTTCTCAGTCTAGAAAGGCTACTTATGTGCTCAAGTCCTGATTGTCATCTGCTTTTAGGGTTGTATTTGGCATCATTTTAAAAATCAAGGCAAATGTCTTTAATCTATACATTATTTTATTTGTACTCGTCAGTTAAAGGCTATACTCGCAAAGCTGCTGCATTGGAGGCCATGAAAGATTACACTAAGGCTATGGATGTCTATCAAAAGGCACTAGATCTGGACTCTGCATGCAAGGTACAGTACAAAAACCTGCCATAAGTTGCTATCTAATTGTGGATACTCTGAGCCTTTGTGCAAGCCAAGTATATAATAAAGCAATTCAAGTACCATAGGTCAAAGTACTTTTTTCTAGACCCTATACATGCTGTTAAAGGGGATGCATTATCAGAAATCAAGCTTTTGTTACACCTATTTTTTTTTTTGAGAATTTTTCAGTTATTTTTTTAATTTTCCATGTTACCATATTTAAAAAAAGAAAACACTAAAGTCATGCAAGTTTCACACTGGCTCACAAGTCTAATATTCGGCTGACATTTTCTGTTCTGTACAAATCACTTTTTAGCAGTCAATAGGCAGCATTACATTGAAAGATAAAACCTCAGTGTAGAGAACACAAGATCCACCATTGGCAATAGGAGATGGTCACAGCTTATGTCCTTTTCATTGTAATATATGGTCCATGTAACTAATAATAAAATGTATTTATATAGCGCCACCATATTCCGTAGCGCTTTACAAGTTCATAGGGTTCATATACAAAACAAAAATAACTGGATAATATGCAACTGAAGTCGGGCCCTGCTTCCAAGAGCTTACAACCTGAGGAATTGGGGGTGACACATAAGGTAGTTGATTGTGAGAAGTAGGATTTGAGCCATTATTGAACTGACAGGAGTGGTGGCGGCTGATCTGCTTCGGGACTACTAGACTATCGAGTTTAGGCCAGAGGAGTCGGTGGGGGAAAGGTTTAGTCCGGGAAAAATTATTTTAGCTAGCTTGATAAGCCTGCCTGAAACGATGGCACGTTTGACGGTGGAGAAGTTGTGGATTGACCTAGTATGCCGGGGCAGAGTATTCTAGAGAGTAGGTGCAGCTCGAGAAAAGTCTTGAAGACGGGAGTGAGAGGTACGAATTATGGAGGTTATTAATCTTAGGTCGCTAACAGAACGGAGAGCATGAGTAGGGTGGTAGATGGAGATGTATGGAGGTGCGGCATTGTGCAGAGCTTTGTGGGTGAGGGTGAGAAGTTTGAACTGTATTCAGTAGTTGATGGGCAACCAGTGAAGTGACTGGCACAGATTAGTAGCATCAGTGTAGCGGTTGGATGGATAGATGAGCCTGGCTGCAGAATTTAGAACAGATTGAAGGGGGGAGAGTTTAGTGAGAGGGAGACAGATTAGTAAGTGACTGCATGTAACTGCAATAAAGAACATCTGTAAATACTGTTAACATGATGGGGCAGCCATCTTGCATGAGCATGTTAATGTTAAAAATGTAGTCTCAAAATAAAAAACGGATGACAAAAAGGATATGTATCAGTATCTGGTTTTAATTAGTAAAAAAAATTATACATTCCCTATAAGTGATCAGTAAACGCTCGGCTACATAGACAAAGATTTGTGACATAAATATAAACTGTGTTTTTAATTTATGTACATAGGAAGCAACTGATGGCTATCAAAGGTGTATGATGTCACAGTACCATCGAAATGACAGTCCCGAGGATGTAAAGCGCAGAGCTATGGCAGATCCAGAAGTGCAGCAAATAATGAGTGATCCAGCAATGAGACTTATATTAGAACAGATGCAAAAGGATCCACAGGCCCTGAGCGAGTGAGTAATTCACATGAGTTAATGAACATTTTAAGTGTACTATCCTTTTACTCAGAAGTACTCTGTCATAAAGATTTTTTAGCTTATTTTAAAGACTTACTTTAAAGGGTTTTGACACCAGGGACCCCAGCAGATTAGCAGCAGCACTCGCAGTAGAACCGTGGCCTTCTCACGGTTTCCCTTATGCCAGTGACGTCACCGCTATTTCAGTGGCCTGGGCATAGCTCAGCTCAATTTACCTCAATGGGGCTGAGCTGTGCCCAGGCCATGTAAATAGTCCTGAAGTCACTGGCATGCAGGAAACGGCTAGTAGGCCATGGAGCTCGCAGTAGCACCACGGTCTTCTCAAACAGCTGATCTGCGGGCGGGGGTCCCGGGTTTATGAACGTTTGCCGATCAGATGCAGATGTATGGGTGAGAGTCTGGCCACTGAGACCCCAATAGATCATTATCCTATGTCCACCCCTTTCCCCATTGGTCTAATATTGAGAACCTATAAATACTGGACTTTGTTCTTAAACCTTTTTTTCAATATAGGGATATTAGCCTTTCGTTGGTTGATTGGCACCTTACCTGAATGTAGAATTGCCATAAATTGGGATGCCCAACAATCTAAGATCCAGAGTAGGCTCCTTGTCTTGATGGCAGTATCTATTTTTATTTTATATTCTGTATAGGGTAAACTATGTCTTTTGTTTTTCTAGACATTTGAAGAACCCAGTTATTGCCCAGAAAATTCAGAAACTGATGGATGTAGGATTGATTGCTATTCGGTGATGAACTCCTTGCACCTTCTTTTTCTCCAATGTTGTTATCCCTTCTGCTACTTCTTTATTGCTGTCCACCTGTGAGGAAGCACTTGAGTGCTGAAGGACATGCCAGAAAGTTTCCTCTTGATTCAGCAAAGTACAGGGGAGAGATCTGTGCGCCAGACACTCTAGTATTGCGCTGTTTTTCTGTCATTCTCTCCCATTTGCTAAGTTTATTAATCTGTAATGATGTTAATAAAGAGCAGCACGTGACAAGATTTGATTACTCATATAAGTGTTGTGTTTATCTTAACCAGTTGCCTATCAACCAACGATCTTATACATCATGGCGATAGGCTGTTAAAGGGTTTTTCTCGCCCATTTTCCTTGGGGGACACAGACCTTGGGTATAGCTCAGCTCCCTAGGAGGCGTGACACTAAGTAAAACTGTTAAGCCCCTCCTCCATCAGCTATACCCTCAGCCTGGAGATAGAGGCTACCAGTTTTAGCTTAGTGTCCAAGGAGGCAAGACACTCCCTGCTACTGCAGGGCTGTTTTCTCCTTGTTGTAATTTTTTCTCTAATTTGTTATTTTATTTTTGTTTTTTCCTAGGGATACCAGAGACGCATTGGCCTCTCTGCTCTCCCGGGGTGAGCTGCGCCAGTGCCAACTATCTGCACTGCTGCCTCCCCCACAGAAGCAATAGGGGATCTGGGCAGCAATGGCTCCCCTACATCCCGCCAGCTAGGGGGTCGCCCGCACGCAAAGCCCCTCTCCCAGCTTCCTGCCACTGCGGTGCCAGTAGCTGAAGGGGCGACCCTGCTGGAAGGAACTGAGGGTGAAGACAGGTAAGATGGCTTTTCCAGCCCATACCCTGTCCCTATTTGCACTGGGTTTGGGGGGGCACCCGTGGTCGTCATTTGAGCGCTCTGTAGATCTCCCCATCTGCGGCTGCTTCCGCTCCCCAATGGCTGATTCCCCACGCTGTTTATTGGGCCCGGATTACTCTCCTGACATCCTTCTCCCTCCCCGCCGCCGCCGCTCCGTGCGTGATCGGGGGGCGGGGCTTAGGCCCGACATCGGCGGTTCGGGCTCGGCGGGGGACATTGTGACAGAGGAGGCTCGGTGAGGTCACCCACCTGCATATCGCCGCGCACTTGGGCCTGCGGGCCTTATTCTACGGACAAAGGTTTTCGTTTTTCACGCTCCTGCATAAACCTGAGAGTCACGGCAGCAGGGGGCGTGCTCTTTTTTCGCGCGCGCGCGCGTCATTGGGGGCGGAGTTACGTTCTCCTTCACAGGAGACATTCAAACGTGTAGGGGGCGGAGCTTCTTCCCGCGCCTCTGCTGAGGTTTTTTGCCGCGCTTCCTCACTCCGTTCTGGAAGCTGAGCCACGTGGGAGACTCCTGGTGCATAGATTGCGTTTCTGGGACGCACGCTCTCTGCTGTTGCTGCCTTTCTGCAGCTGTTGATCTGGACTTCACTCCTGACGTTCTTCTGACACTGGTAGGACAGTTAACCCTCTCCTAACCCTCCTGGTCATAGCTGCTGCAACCCCTTGTGGTCTCTGTATCAGGGTACGACCACTTTTTCAACATGTCAGATCCCACGGGTGCCCCCAAACCCTGGTACCATGCCTGTACCGCCTGCAAGGAACTTTTTCCGCGTGGGCAATCTGAGCCGCATTGCCTTGCATGTCAGGCCCCGGTGCAGGGCCCGCTTTCTGCTGCGCCCCCCGGTGCCTCTGAACCCCCTGACTGGGCTAGGTCTCTGTCTCAGGCGGTGGAAAGCCTTACACACGTAGTGGGCCGTCTCGTGGATAGACCGCCTCTCCCGCAGGCTGCCACAATCCCTGTCGCACCCGCTGGGACTACCGTTTCTGCCGCCCCCACTGATTCCCTGCCTCCCAGCGAATCTTCCAGGGCCCGGCATATTCAGAAACGTTCAAGGGTTGAGCGCACATCTTCTCCAGATGCTTCGCTCTCTCCGCCATGCGTGCGAGCTCAGTCAAGTCTATCCTCTCAAAGGGATACGCCTTCTGAGGGAGAACTGGCGGATTCGGACGTGGACATGGACTCAGAGCTTCCGTCCAAATTGGCGTCCGCGGTGGGGCATCTTATCACTAGCATCCGTGATACCTTTCACATACACGATGACCCCCCCAGCTCTGAACAGGCCGGCGTGTCCTTTCTTCGCCCCAGACAGGCCTCCAAGGTCTTTCCCATCCACGCTGATTTTTCTTCTGTGGTGTCCAAGGCTTGGACCCGGCCTAACGTCCGCTTTGTTACACCCAAAAAGCTGGACATTTGTTATCCCTTTCCAGCGGATTCTGTGACCACGTGGACGTCCCCGCCTAAGGTTGATCCTCCCGTGGCTCGCCTGTCCAAAAGCACTACTATTCCTGTACAAGACGGATCTTCCCTCCAGTCTGCTGAGGACCGTCGTACGGAATCCCTCTCCAAGGCCATATTTACTGCCTCTGGTTCGGCCCTTAGACCGGTCTTTGCCTCCGCCTGGGCTGGTAAAGCGGTCTCTGAATGGGGTTTGCAACTGGAACGGGAGTTAGGGTCGGACGTCCCTCTACAGGACCTCCGTTCCTTAGCCCAACTAATTGTCCAGGCCGGAAAATTTGTCTGTGAGGCCTCTCTTGATGCGGGTGCCCTCATTGCCCGTTCCTCTGCCCTGGCAGTTTCTGTCAGGAGGGAACTCTGGCTGAAGGTTTGGGCGGCGGACGCCGCTTCCAAACGCTCTTTGGCTGGCCTACCATTCACGGGTTCCCGCTTGTTCGGAACCCGTCTGGACGAACTTATATCTGAGGCCACAGGTGGGAAGAGTACTCACCTCCCCCAGTCCAGGCCGAGGGGCGCCCCCCGTGGTCGCGCTGGTTCGTCCCGTTTTCGGTCCTTTCGCAAGCCCACCGGGTCTAGACCCGCGGCCGGTTCTTCTTCCTCTGGCCCAGCCCAGGATAGACGCAAGAAGCCGTTTTTTCGGACGCAATCTACCTGGCGCAAGCCCCAGCCCACACGGGCTCCCACAGGCCAGCAGCCCTCTGCCTGAAGGTGCGCCCCCACCCACCCGGGTGGGGGGCCGCCTTCTACTGTTCAGGAACGTATGGCGGGCCCACATCTCAGACGCATGGGCGCTCGAGATTGTATCTTGCGGATACAAGATCGAATTTGCGTCCATTCCGCCAGACCGTTTCTTCCGGTCCCGTCCTCCGCGGGATCCCGTACGAGCGGCCGCCTTCTTCACGGCCATTCGCTCTCTAATGGACAAGGGTGTCGTCGCCCCCGTGCCTCCGTCGGAAAGGTTCAGGGGGTTCTACTCGAACCTCTTTGTGGTTCCCAAGAAGGAAGGCTCAGTGCGACCGATCTTGGACCTAAAGCGCCTGAACCGTTTTCTCCGACTGCAGAGATTCCGGATGGAGTCTCTCAGGTCCGCAGTGGCCTCCCTGGAAAGAGGGGATTTCATGGCCTCAATCGACGTTCAGGATGCATATCTCCACGTTCCGGTTGCTCCATGTCATCACCGCTTCCTGCGCTTCGCGGTAGGGGGACGATCACTTCCAATTCGTCGCCCTTCCCTTTGGTCTGGCGACGGCTCCTCGAGTATTCACCAAGGTCCTGGCCCCTGTCTTGGCCCTTCTGCGTTCAAGAAGTGTTTTTCTTCTCCCTTACTTGGACGACATCTTGGTCAAGGCACCCTCCTTCTCTCAGGCATCCGGCAGTGTGGGACTCACTCTGGAGACCCTGACGCGGTTCGGTTGGATCATCAACCACCCCAAGTCTTCTCTTACCCCCTCCAGACGGCTGATCTTCCTGGGGATGCTCCTGGATACGGAGTTGGCGGAGGTCCGCCTCCCGTCGGACAAGCGTCTGGCCCTTTGCGGGTCTGTTCGCAGTCTCCTCCGTCATCACCGCCCTTCCCTCAGATCCAGCATGCGGTTGTTGGGGAAGATGGTTGCCTGTTTCGAAGCGGTGCCGTTCGCACAATTCCGATCCCGCACCTTTCAGAGGGCAATTCTGTCGGCCTGGGACAAATCACCGAGGAGTCTGGACAGGACCTTTCTTCTGCCTCCCCTGGCTCGGGCTTCCCTCAGCTGGTGGTTGCATATCCCTCTACGGGGGAGGTCCTTCCTCCCACTGAACTGGCTGGTGATTACCACCGATGCCAGCTTACGGGGGTGGGGGGGGGGTTTTCCCTCCCCGGTCCGTCCAGGGCGTTTGGTCTCTATCGGAGTCCAGACTTCCAATCAATATTCTGGAACTGAGGGCGATTCTTCTGTCCCTCAGACACTGGACCCATCTACTGAGGGGCCACCCTGTTCGGATCCAATCGGACAATGCCACGGCTGTGGCATACATAAACCATCAGGGAGGCACTCGCAGCGCTGCAGCGATGCAAGAGGTGACCCTCATTCTCCTCTGGGCGGAGGCGCATGTGCCGGCCTTATCCGCGATTTACATCCCGGGGGTGGACAACTGGGCGGCGGATTTCCTGAGCCGGTCCACCATCGACCCGGGAGAATGGTCCCTGCACCCAGAGGTGTTCGAAGCCCTTTGTCTTCGCTGGGGTCGCCCCGACGTGGACCTCATGGCTTCCAAATTCAACCACAAGGTCCCCCGATACCTGGCCAGGGCACGGGACCCGAAGGCGTACGGCGCCGACGCGCTCGTCCTTCCGTGGCGCGAATTCTCCCTTCTGTACGTCTTTCCTCCTTTCCCCCTCCTGCCACGGGTTCTTCGGAGGATCGCGGCAGAGGGCGTTCCCGCGATTCTGATCGCCCCGGATTGGCCCCGCCGGTCTTGGTACGCCGACCTAATGTTGCTGTTGGCAGACGCACCGTGGCCACTGCCCTCCAGGGAAGACCTTCTCTCTCAGGGACCGATCTTCCACGAGCATTTAGGCTCGCTACGTTTGACGGCGTGGCTATTGAGACCGCCGTCTTAACGCGACGGGGTTTCTCCGCGGACGTAGTCCGCACCATGATCCGTGCTCGTAAGCCCGTGTCCTCTAGGATCTACTATCGGGTTTGGAGGTCCTATCTGGGGTTCTGTGAGTCCCGGAGCATCCCACCTCTCCGGTTTTCTCTTCCCACGATCCTGTCCTTCCTCCAGTCGGGTCTGGACCTGGGGCTGAGCCTCAGTTCTCTGAAGGGACAGATTTCGGCGCTGTCTATTCTTCTCCAGCGTCCCCTGGCCCCTCTGGGGCCAATTAAGACCTTCTTACAAGGGGTGGCTCACTCTGTTCCGCCGTACCGCCCTCCAGTTCCATCCTGGGACCTGAATGTGGTGCTCTCGGCGCTCCAATCAGCCCCCTTCGAGCCTTTACGGGAGGTCTCCCTTCGCCTTCTGTCCTGCAAGGTCATTTTTCTTGTGGCCATCACATCTCTCCGACGGGTGTCGGAGTTAGCGGCTCTTTCTTGCTCCGAACCTTTCCTGATCTTCCACCAGGATAAGGTTGTGCTTCGGCCTGTCCCGTCCTTCCTGCCAAAGGTGGTCTCCGCCTTTCACATCAATGAGGACATCGTCCTTCCGTCGCTCTGTCCCTCTCCTTCCCACCCCAGAGAACGGGAACTGCACCGTCTGGATGTGGTCAGGGCGTTGAAGATTTATCTGGAGGTCACCGGATCCTTTCGGCGCACGGACTCCCTGTTTGTGGTTCCGGAGGGTTCGCGCAAGGGTTTGGCGGTCTCCAAGGTGGCTATTGCCCGTTTCATTAAACTGGCGGTGTCTGAGGCTTATCGAGCCAAGGGTAGAGCTCCGCCTTTCAGCGTCACTGCTCATTCCACCAGAGCAGTCGGAGCTTCCTGGGCGCAGAGGCATCGGGCCTCGGCTGAACAGTTGTGCAAAGCAGCCACTTGGTCCTCTCTGCACACTTTCACAAGGTTCTATAGAGTGCATACGCATGCATCAGCGGATGCTGCTTTGGGCCGCCTGGTTTTGCAGGCAGCGGTTTCCTGATGCTCCGGTGGTGGTCCGCCTTGGGTTTGTGGTCCCTCCCTTCTTGGACTGCTCTTGAACGTCCCAAGGTCTGTGTCCCCCAAGGAAAATGGGCGAGAAAAGGAGATTTTTGTATAACTTACCAGTTAAATCTCTTTCTCGCTCTTCCTTGGGGGACACAGCACCCACCCTTCTGTGTTTTGTTACAGGGTTATGGTCTGGCGCCCCGTTGGGTTGCTGGCTGGTTGTTTCCGTTATTGGTTGTTATCCTTTCACTACTTGGACACGCAACTGGTAGCCTCTATCTCCAGGCTGAGGGTATAGCTGATGGAGGAGGGGCTTAACAGTTTTACTTAGTGTCACGCCTCCTAGGGAGCTGAGCTATACCCAAGGTCTGTGTCCCCCAAGGAAGAGCGAGAAAGAGATTTAACTGGTAAGTTATACAAAAATCTCCTTTTTTTTTTTTTTTTTGTGTACTCACTGTCAACAGGTGATTCTAGGTCCCCCCCATATGTTTTAAGGTATTTTCGCCATTTCTAAACGGCTCCGACGGTCCCCCACGCACTGTTTACATCTCTGTTTGTTTATTTTTGTCTAACTTCCTGCCGCTCTGCACTGTGGGTCCCAGTGCAGCGCGGCATCACGTGCATTCAGACGACTCTCCTCTCTGCTGTGACTCCACTCCCTCATTGTTATTCCGCCTCCTGCCGCACATCGCCATGTCCTCCATGCATCCGCCCCCCTTGAATCATATTCAGCCTCCTGCCGCACCCCCCCCCCCCTTAGTAACGCCCCCAAACTCCTCCTGTCCTCCGAGTATTGCTTCTATCTCCAGCCTGCCGTCCCATTTGCCTGCATTGGAGGCGTTTACTATGCTAATTAGCATAGTTCCCTTGCCTCCATTGTGAACACGCCCTGCCCGGTGACGTCACTGGACCGGAGCGGTGTGGCTTAGCGTGATCTGTTGCCGAGTGCTCTGCATAATGCCTGCGGCTGATGGTGACGTCACCGGGCTCCCTGCGAAGTGGAAGAAGCAGCTTCGCTCTGCAGAAGGGACCCGGTACCTCATTGAATGTGAGAAAAGACTCACTTCCGGCTGAGAATTTGACTGATGAATACGGGGCATCAGAAAAGTATGTGGAAGGTAGGACAGTCATGTAGAAGATACTTAGGTTTAATTGTTTAACAAGGACATAAGTCCCCAATCCCGGACAACCCCTTTAAATGTAACCCTACATATACACTCGCCTAAAGAATTATTAGGAACACCATACTAATAGTGTTGGACCCCCTTTTGCCTTCAGAACTGCCTTAATTCTACGTGGCATTGATTCAACAAGGTGCTGATAGCATTCTTTAGAAATGTTGGCCCATATTGATAGGATAGCATCTTGCAGTTGATGGAGATTTGAGGGATGCACATCCAGGGCACGAAGCTCCCGTTCCACCACATCCCAAAGATGCTCTGTTGGGTTGAGATCTGGTGACTGTGGGGGGCCATTTTAGTACAGTGAACTCATTGTCATGTTCAAGAAACCAATTTGAAATGATTCGAGCTTTGTGACATGGTGCATTATCTTGCTGGGTACATGGTGGTCATGAAGCGATGGACATGGTCAGAAACAATGCTCAGGTAGCCCGTGGCATTTAAACGATGGCCAATTGGCACTAAGGGGCCTAAAGTGTGCCCAGAAAACATCCCTTACACCACCACAACCAGCCTGCACAGTGGTAACAAGGCATGATGGATACATGTTCTCATTCTGTTTGCGCCAAATTCGGACTCTACCATTTGAATGTCTCAACAGAAATCGAGACTCATCAGACCAGGCAAAATTTTTCCAGTCTTCAACAGTCCAATTTTGGTGAGCGCGTGCAAATTGTAGCCTCTTTTTTTCCTATTTGTAGTGGAGATGAGTGGTACCTGGTGGGGTCTTCTGCTGTTGTAGCCCACCTTTCTTTCCCATTCTGACATTCAGTTTGGAGTTCAGGAGATTGTCTTGACCAGGACCACAACCCTACATGCATTGAAGCAACTGCCATGTGATTGGTTGACTAGATAATCGCATTAATGAGAAATAGAACAGGTGTTCCTAATAATTCGAGTGTAGGAGTGTCAGGTTACATTACTATCAGCCAGCAGCCCATGGCACTGCAGATCGCTGCAACAGTGCTGTTACTATAGATCATTCATAGTAACATTGTTTATAAGGCTGAAAAAGACATCTGCCCATCCAGTTCGGCCTGTTATCCTGCAAGTTGATCCAGAGGAAGACAAAAAAAAAAAAAACGGAGGTAGAAGCCAATTTTCCCCACTTTAGGGGAAATAAAACTTTTGATCATTGTGACAGCCTATCATAGTGATCAGTTGTTAAAATGTATAAATAAAAGAAGTCTTAAAAAGGCCAGCAGAGCTCTGACTGTCTCTTTATGAAACAGAGAGGCTGGGCTCCCCATCAGAGCACAGGCAGGTAACTGCTTAGCTCCTCCTGCTCTATAACATACTGCCTGCAGACTTCACTACATTTCCTGGTAACAGGTTCTCTTTAAATGAGTGTTTGAGTAGTGATGAGCGAACTTCTGTTTTAAGTTCGGCGTCTAAAGTTCGGCTTCCGGTTAGCGGAGAATCCCGATATGGTTCCCGATATGGATTCCGACTTCCGTTGTGGTCCGTGGTAGCGGAATCAATAATCGGCCATTATTGATTCCGCTACCACGGACCACAACGGAAGTCGGAATCCATATCGGGAACCATATAGGGATTCTCCGCTAACCGGAAGCCGAACTTTAGACGCCGAACTTAAAACAGAAGTTCGCTCATCACTATTTATGAGCTGTTAGGAGTTTAGATATAAGAACTACATATCCACCCACCAGAGCAGTTCTCTGAAACTGAAAACTGTAGAAGGAAAACTTTTAAAGATCAAATTGAACTGTTGAATTTTTTAAAGAAGACCAAATGAAAAAATTATCTTGGCCCAACATGAGTAGAATGCAGTAATAAACATAAAAAATGCCCCAAAGGTGTTCATAGACTTTAAGGCTCTGTTTACATCAATTTGTGTACTGGATAATGTTGTATGGACTAGTGCAGGCTATTTTTCTCTGTATACTGTTTATTTTGCAGTAGCTGGTTATGCTTTTGGCTTTCATCCTTATAATGTAACCCTACTGACGCATGTCACGGCAGGGAGCTGTGAACCCAGAATTTCCTGTCACTCTCTTCCTACCTACTGGCATGATCTTCTCTAAGCAGCGTCCCACAACTGGACAACAGTCCTTTCCTAGATAAGGGCATGTGTCTACAAGGCAGGAAAAAACCCTATGGACAGATCGATGACCACACTTAAGAAATTGGCGGAACAAACTCTCTGGGTCAAACAAGGAGAGACCAATACAAGCCAAATCCTAAACAAAGAGACAGAGTAAAAAAACTGATGTAGGAGACAAAACCAGAATAGCAATTAGGGCAAATCGTAATCGGAACCATTTCCAAGTCAGAAGGTCAGAACCAGGAGGTGGTGTCGGGATCCAAATCGTCAGCCTATAATCGGCGTTCAAGGTCCAAGCAGGCTAATAATACCAGGAGAGCCCGAATAATATACAATAGAAACGCTAATGAGGAATCTTAAGACACCGATCACAGGCAACCCGTGGCCATTAGTATCCTGCACTTCCTGATCATGTGAACAATTCACCACCTGCCCTGTAGAGAACAGACGTTCTGATAAGGCTACTTTCACACCTGCGTTCGATCGGATCCGTTCTGAACGGATCCGCTCATATTAATGCAGACGGTGGCTCCGTTCAGAACGGATCCGTCTGCATTAGAACTTAGAAAAATTTTCTAAGTCTGAAAGTAGCCTGAGCGGATCCGTTCCGACTTTACATTGAAAGTCAATGGGGGACGGATCTGCTTGAAGATTGAGCCATATGGTGTCATCTTCAAGCGGATCCGTCCCCATTGACTTACATGTTAAGTCGGAACGGATCCGCACGGCCAGGCGGACACCCGAACGCTGCTTGCAGCGTTCAGGTGTCCGCTCACTGAGCGGAGCGGAGGCTGAGCGCTGGCAGACAGATGCATTCTCAGTGGATCCGCCTCCACTGAGAATGCATTAGGGCCAGACGGCTGCGTTCAGGGCCGCTCGTGAGCCCCTTCAAACGGAGCTCACGAGCGGACACCTGAACGCAGGTGTGAAAGGAGCCTAAATTAGCTAAAAGTTGCGTGGCTGGTGTGAGAAGTACTTGCATTTTATGTTTAGAGTCACGCATGCAAATTGCCATTTTTTGCATAAAGAGCACAAATAATTAAAACTGAAAAAAAATCATGCATTTCTTGACATGCACAACCTGCTGAGCGTAAGTTCCACTCAATATCACCTTCATGCAACTTTAATCAGTTACGTTCTTTAATATGAAATCACCTGTACATCTTTAAAAATACTACGCAAGCCCCTGTTCTGTCATCTTCCATTTTGGCTACATTTCATATTAAACTGTACCTGTCTGCCTCCTCCACGGGCACCATCAACTATGTCTAAAGCCTCATTCACATGTCCGTGCTTAAATCCATGAATATGCAGAGAATTTTATAAAGTGTCAAACCACTATCCGGCGCTGCAGGCATAAAGATCAGTCCTTGAGATGAATAAGATTCTTTTTATTAAAGTCAACGCGTTTCAAGGGCGAAAGTGCCCCCTTCGTCAGGACAATATACAGAATACAGCAGCACCGTGAGACACAGACGGCATCCGTGGTTTTCACAGATCCATAGACTATAATGGGCGACAGACAAAATAGAACATGCATCCGTGCTAAAAATAATTGACCCATGGAACGTGCTAAAACACAGATGTGGGAATACACATTAATATGAATGGGGATGTGTGCTGTCTGTGGAGAACCCGTACAGCACACGTTTGTGGAACATTGATGTGTGAATGAGCCCTTACACTGCCATTCTGCATCATTTCAGCGAAAATGTAGGGAAGTGCTTTGTGCCAGTATTTTTGCATGAAAAATTGCAAAAAACTGTGAAAAAAATACATGACTAGATTATTTTGGTGGTAATTATTATCATTTTACAGCTCAGTCTACGTTGGTCATGAGTTCTTATCAGTATATTATTGAGCTATAGATGTATTGCTTATAATCTTTATCATTCATTTTGGTTTTCCAATTTGTCCTTAAAATGTTGGATGTCCATGATTTTGGGACAAAAAAAAATCCGGATGCATTGCGTCTGCGATCAGGGAAAATCGAGTTGGTATGCCATTGCAGTCAGTTTTGACTGCGATTGAGTTCCGATGTTCAGTTTTTGCACACTCTTTAAAAAAATTAACTGACTGTGGTACCAGACCTGAACCCAGACTTATTCACTGAAGTTTGGGTTAGGTGTTATGTATATTTTATTATTTTCCCTTATAACATGGTGTCGCATACGGGAACCGCCCTGTCACGTGACCCGGGTGCGACTGGGGTCTATTTCGTGCACTCAATCTCTCGCGCCCCTACACACAGGCCCAGATTGAGCCTCAATTACACCCTGCCACAGCCTCTCATGCACCCAAACACGCTGCCACTGTCTATGACATTTAAATCAATACACCGATTAATTAAGGGCTTATAGAAAACCCCACAGCGCCCCACTCGCAAGCAGGCTCACTGTAGCACAGGCCACACTTGTAGCAAATACACGGTAACGCAAACCGCACTCATACACTTTAAAAAAAATGGAGGTTACTGGGCTCGTTCAGGGCACAAGGCAAAACCATTAAAGTGTGCTTTAATGCACTAAAAAGGTACAGTACTAAGTTACAAGAAATAAAACCTACAAAAACGTGCACAAAACTGTATAAAAATAAAAGGATAAAAAGCAGAAAGGTTCTTACTCAACGATTTGTGTGGTCAGAGTTCCTTCTGTTTTCCAGGGACAGGAGGAAAATGGAACCATCACCTTCCAACAAAGCATTTAGACAGTGAGGAGGTAGGAAAGGGAAATCGCATGCCATCAGCTTTATTGAGAAGACGGAAACAAACGGGGGGGGACGGGGGGACCGGGGGGGGTGAGGCGGAAGGAGAGGGGTTTAGTCCTCTTCGTCGTCGATGTCCAAGATGATGTAATCCCGGAGCAGGCTATGGATAAGTCTGATGCAGTCCAGGATAAAACCAGAGAGCGTGCCAATTGTAAGGGATGGAGCTGTCCCAGGCCCCTCCAGAGGGGCAGGAGGTAAAAGCGAGACATCGCCTTGCCTGCAGAGGCGTTGGCTGTTCTCAGAGTCAGGCGCACGCTGTCACAAACAAAGGCGATCCGCAGTAAAGTGGGCAGGTCCGGTATGCCCTTTCCGCCCTTGCGGGGCTCTTTTTGTATATGATGGCTCTCTTCACTCTGTCCATCTTGGATCCCCAGACGAAGCGAAACACTGTCCTGGTGATGGCCCTGGAAACCGTGGCAAGAGGGGGCCATGCCTGTGCGATGTACAGGAGCACAGTAAGAACTTCGTTACGCAGGACGAGTGCTTTGCCTTCAATTGTAAGCTGTCTGAGGCTCCACAGTCAGATTCTTTGATTGACCTTGGCAAAGTGTTCTTCCCAAGACTTGAGGGCTGCGCCTTCCTTTCTGAACCAGGCTTCAAGGATTTTGATCAGAGTCCAATTTGATGGTAAATGGGAAGGGGGCAGAAGAGGCCAGTTGCCAGTTCCCGAAGAGCATAGCTTCTGACTTGTCACAGTTGACTTTGGCCCCTGAAGCTTGTCCGAACTCCTCTCAGGTCTGGATGAGTGCAGTCACCGAACACCGGTCAGCACAGAAGACTGTCACGTCGTCCGTGTACAGTGAGCACTTGACCTCGTAGTGTCCAGGTCCTGGTGCGGTGATCCCTCTGATCTCTCCATTCTGCCGGATAGACTCCACGAAGGATTCTATAACACAAACAAAAAGGAGAGGTGAGAGGGCAGCCATCAGAAAGGGGTCAGTCTTCCAGCCGTTCAACACTGCGCTGCAAATGTCAAGGTACATCAGGTTAACAAACAGAACCTCCTGCCCAAACCCAGCTTGCGCAAAGCCCTGCCCATGAATAAAAGGGACACTCGGTCAAAGGCCTTCTCCTAGTCAAGGCTGACCAGGGCCGCTTGTACCTTGGCAAAGATCATGCAGTCCTATATTCAGGAGAGAGATGGGACGCCAGTTTTTCAAGTCACATCTCTCCCCATTCCACTAATACAAGATCGTGATAATTCCTTCCCTCAACAATGGGGGCATTCTACCCTCCACCACCATCTCCTCATATAGTTCCAGCAGGTCCGGACACATCAGATCCCCCAGCGCTACATAGAGCTCCGCTGGGAGGCCGTCACTGCCCGGGGTCCTGCCGGCCCTAAAGAATCTAGCGGCAGAGAGGACTTCCCCCACCGTCAGAGGGTCATCCATGCCTCCGCACTTACAGGGTCAAGATGGTTAGTGATACCTGACAGGAATTTATCAGTGGCGTTCGGGTCAGTGTTCTTCAGGGAGTAGAGGTCGCTGTAGTAGTCTGTGATGACTCCCATCACTTCCTCATTCCCTGATCGCATGTTGCCATCCTTGTCTCGAAGTTCATTCAGGGGCGTGTGGCCGGCGTGCAGATTCCTGAAAAAGAACGAGTTACATTTCTCACCCTTCACCAGGTTCTTCACTTAGGAGCAGAAGCTAATTCACTTGGATTCCTCCTCAAAGTGCCTTTTCAGGCTCCTCTTTGTCTCCAAAATTGCAAACAAAAAAGAATAAAGTTGTCCCTTGAGGGTGAGAACGGTGCAGACCACACCTCTCCCCAAAGTACTGCTTGAAAGCGTAATAGGAAAATCAAAGGGGCAGTAACATTTAAAACATGATATTTATTAATACGACTAAAACATATATAGTCCCCTTACAAACAAAACCAGACAGACACAGTCTGGTCCTGGGTACATGTGAGCCGCTGGGATGCGGGTCACAGTACACAGAATCCCTAGGGCGAGCCCTTTATTAGAGCTGTGTGGACCCCAAGGGTCAGGAGGAGCCACAATTCGTGCTGAGAAACACCCCAGCGTAGACGTCCTGAATCCCACTTGGAGAACAGGTCAATGCCCAGACAGGGTGAAAAAATAAGGGTAGATCTTACCGGTAACAAGTCAAACCGTGCGTGTATTCATCGGACACAGGAGACAACCGGAAATAAAGTTCTTGTCCCAGCACGTGGACTAGGTGTCCCTATGCGGGGAAGGGCTTCTTCATAGGTAAGGTCATGCCTAATCAAGGGCCGCAGGGAGATGAGCTGTCCCTGTTGCACCCTGCTTGACCTACTATGACCCTAATACGAGATCCATGCCCCGCAAGGGGTGGTCCCGTCCGGAACCTTGCCCTGGTCTAAGGTCCCTATGACACCCTGCCAGGGTGATGAAAAGGACACCTAATCTAGTGAAACTAGAATAGATAATGGCAGAACCATGGATATAAAGGAGGTATGTTCATGTGTCCCTACGCGTTTCCTCAATAGAACATTCACGGAAAAAATAATACTACAATCAACCCCTTGAATCGTCAGGGGACGGGGGTTAGTACTAGTAGCCGCTGCCTAAACCGCTTAGTGTCAGTGATATACTACTGAGCACGGGTGGAAAAGGGCAGACTGAAATAAATCACTCAGAAAGCTAAGTCTATTTGCACTAAGAAAAACCTCATAGCCACCTAAGAAACTATGCTTCTGTTAGGCAGTTGGGAGGGAGGTGCTGGCTACCTCTAACCACTCTGTGATAAATAATGTGGTTAATTTGTATCTAGAGTGCGTATGGCAGAGTCCAGGTACATCTGAAACACATAAGAAGAGATACAAGACGCCCTATAAACTACTGTAAGGTAGTGGATATATTTAGTAGAAAAAAAACACAATGACCCCCTAATGCCGATGTATAGATGAACAATGTCCAGGCATATATATAGGGAGACAGACATCAACCAGTATTTCTATGGGGAGCATTTTGGGGATATACGCAATGAGAGAGACACCCCTGTGGCAAGGCACGTCCAGACCAATCACGGGGGCCGTGCCTCAGCAGTGACTTTCATGGGCATCGAACATGTCCAGAAACTCCAGCGTGGAGGAGATTGGGATAAGCGTATACTCCAACGTGAGTGCTGGTGGATTTTTTAATTAAAAACCACTAACCCCCTAAAATATATCCACTACCTTACAGTAGTTTATAGGGCGTCTTGTATCTCTTCTTGTGTGTTTCAGATGTACCTGGACTCTGCCATACGCACTCTAGATACAAATTAACCACGTTATTTATCACAGAGTGGTTAGAGGTAGCCAGCACCTCCCTCCCAACTGCCTAACAGAAGCATAGTTTCTTAGGTGGCTATGAGGTTTTTCTCAGTGCAAATAGACTTAGCTTTCTGAGTGATTTATTTCAGTCTGCCCTTTTCCACCCGTGCTCAGTAGTATATCACTGACACTAAGCGGTTTAGGCAGCGGCTACTAGTACTAACCCCCGTCCCCTGACGATTCAAGGGGTTGATTGTAGTATTATTTTTTCTGTGAATGTTCTATTGAGGAAACGCGTAGGGACACAACATACCTCCTTTATATCCATGGTTCTGCCATTATCTATTCTAGTTTCACTAGATTAGGTGTCCTTTTCATCACCCTGGCAGGGTCTTATAGGGACCTTAGACCAGGGCAAGGTTCCGGACGGGACCAACCCTTGCGGGGCACGGATCTTGTGTTAGGGTATTAGGGTCATAGTAGGTCAAGCAGGGTGCAACAGGGACAGCTCATCTCCCTGCGGCCCTTGATTAGGCATGACCTTACCTATGAAGAAGCCCTTCCCCGCATAGGGACACCTAGTCCACGTGCTGGGACAAGAACTTTATTTCCGGTTGTCTCCTGTGTCCGATGAATACACGCACGGTTTGACTTGTTACCGGTAAGATCTACCCTTATTTTTTCACCCTGTCTGGGCATTGACCTGTTCTCCAAGTGGGAATCAGGACGTCTACGCTAGGGTGTTTCTCAGCACAAATTGCGGCTCATCCTGACCCTTGGGGTCCACACAGCTCTAATAAAGGGCTCGCCCTAGGGATTCTGTGTACTGTGACCCGCATCCCAGCGGCTCACATGTACCCAGGACCCGACTGTGTCTGTCTGTTTTTGTTTGTAAGGGGACTATATATGTTTTAGTCGTATTAATAAATATCATGTTTTAAATGTTACTGCCCCTTTGATTTTCCTACTCCTCTTTGTCTCCTCCAGCTCCTCTCTGACGCTCCAGCCGCATCGGTGAAGGTCTTGCAGGGACCGCAGCTCACGCTGCAGCTCTCTGAAGGCCGTCTTCTTCTCACACGCCGGTTTTTGTTGTTTTGCCTGAAAGAAACAACGAAACTGGGATTTAACATATTCCCACCAGTCACTAGTCCGTTCAAACAAGCATTTGTCATTCCGCCAGGCTATGTAGACCTCTCTAAGCTCCGCAAGCACGTCCTCCTGATTCAACAGTGCGCAGTTCAGTATCCAGGGCCGGGGGGGAACCCGTTCCCAAGGATGCACTGGACCTTAATGGCTCTGCGATCGGAGAGGAAGCAAGGGATCATAGAGTTCCCACACCGCCTGACTGCCCGAGAGGTAAACACAAAGTCTATCCAAGAACGGAGTGAGCCATCGGGTCGGCTCCACATATAATTAATGGAGCCTTACCTCATGGAGCCCACAACGTCCTGCAAGGATGCTTCGGTCACCATCTCAATAAGCAGTTTGGAAGTGACCTCTAACTTGCCGGAGCTGCGTCCGTCCTCCTTGATCAGGCAGTTGAAGTCCCCCCCCCCCCCACCTCCCCTCACTACAGCCCTAGTGGTAGCGAGCTGCAGTCGTAGGGCCTGGAAAAGCTCCAGTCGCGCACCTTTGTCAGAGGAAGCATACATATTGATGAGCCTAACCGGCTCTCCCGCCCAGGAACATCTACGACAAGTAGCCTGCCACAGATGAGCTCCTGGACGGAGTAAAGTGTAAAAGCGCTTCCCCTGAGAAAGATGGGAACCACCGCCTTCCCCTGAGAAAGATGGGAACCACCAACCACAGTCACCACCACCGGACCAGTAGGACGGGCCATGGGACCACTGCCTGGCCAGATGGTTGTGAGACCTAGAGGGGGGAAAAGCAGACTCCTGCAACATATACACATTGGCCCTAATACTCCTAAAATTTATGGAAAAAAGGTTAAAATTTGTCATCATGTAAGGTAAAGAAATAGGTTAGCGGAAACGATACAGCTTAGTTACCACCCCGGTCGTCCGGTGGCTTCTCTTCTTGTCTGCTGTCTGTGAGTGACCTGTGCAACAGCTGGCACTTGATGTCGAGCTCGTTGAAATGTTCGGTGGTCTGGAGGTCTTATTTTTCAGGCAGGGGATCTTCCACTGCCTCGATCATCTTTTTCTTGGAGTGGTCAGCGACTGGGCTATCCCTCTCCCTTTCTTTTCCCCTTTCTTTGCTGGACACCTGGTGATGAGAGAGCGGGATATTCCTCCTCGTAGGAGGCTGGAGGAACGGTTAATGCTACTGCAGCGGTGGCAATGGGGCAGGTTGGGCTGGGGCTGGTGGAAGGTGCTACTGAGTAATAGGCAGTTGGATATGGGAATCCTCATGGCGGGAGGAGGGGGGGGTGGGAGCATGGCCTAGGACAGATATCTGCTTACCCTTCTTCCTAGGTGGTTTTGCCTTGGGTTTGGTCACCACCAGAGTCAGGGCTGGGGTGGGGTTCCTGCTGGCCGGAGCTCTGGCTGCGACGGCTGCCCAGGTACTTTCCCTCCTCGGGCAGTCCTTATAGACGTGGGAGGCCAGACCACACAGATTGCATACCGTCTTCTTGGGGCAGTCCTTGAAGTTGTGTCCTGCCACATGACAGATCCTGCAGGCGTCCTCCTTGCAGTCCTTCATCTGGTGGCCCATCTTGCTGCATTTCCTGCAGACCTACGGCATATTGGGGTAGTAGATGAAGGCCGAAGAGTTGCCCAAGGAGAATGACTGTAGCAGGTGCTGTACGCCATCCGGGTCTGAAGGGTCTTTGTTGAGGCAGACGACAGACCACTTGCCGGTCCAGAATCCGTTTCCATCCAATATGTGGGTGGGATCCCTCACAACGGTGCAGAACCGCTTCAGGAAGGTGATGATGTCCTTGCCTGGGATGTGTGGATTCTGCATAGATCACTCTCCTTTCTTCCATCTGTACAGGGCAGCTGCCCACAAATCGCCTGAAGGGGATTCCGGTCTCGCTGCTTTGACCATCTCCCAGTACCTTTTGCAGATGGCCATGGAACCAAAAGTGATCCAGAACATTCCTGTGAAGAACGAATAGATGCTCACCACTTCTGGCTTTGTGAATCCCTGTTCCAGGACCATCTTTTTGCCAAACACATCCTGGCTCATGTCCCGTCCACTTCCTTCATCTTCAGGATGACGGTCTGCCTCATCCAAGGCTCCAGGGGTGGGGAGCCGCGGCTGGGCTCCTTGCCTTCCTGCTGCTTCAGGGGAACAGGTGCCGCCGGGTCAGTAGCCGATGAAGTGAAGGCTGGTGGGCCTCTTCCGTGGCCTTTTTTTCTTCTGTGGCATTCTTCTTGTTCTTGGGAGGTTGAGGTTGAGGCCATGGCTTCTTCTTGCCTTCCTCTCTCTGGAAAATCTTTGCAAAGCGCCCCTTTTGCCATAGGGGGTGGGGGTATGCAAATTCCTTATTGCTGGGCGGACCTTCTTCTGGGGAAGGTCTTCGCCGAGCTTCTTTTCCTCGTCCGGGTCCCCCGAGGCCGGAGTCTTCAGTCCTCGTCGAGTCTTCGCAAAGTTTTCTCCCTGATCATAGTCGGAGAAAATCTTCCAATAGTCGTCTTCGGCTGTCGAGATCCAAGTAAGCACATTAAACCACAGGCTAAGAGGTGGTCAGAGACCAGAGCACTATTGTTCCCTGGGGAATAGCCCTAAACCCAATAGCAGCAGTGAGTTTAAGCTGAATTTAATCAACGATGCTCAAAGGCAGAGTGCAGGGGGTACCCACAAGGACCTGGACTGGCAAGTCAAGGCAGACTGATAAGAACAGATACTACACATAATCTTAGCCATAAAGGCCGAGAAGCGATTCTGTCAGTTCTGTGGCTTTATTGCCCTCCCGACCAGAAGCTTTAGTGGTCAGAGTGAGGTCATCATATGCTATGGTTGTCTCCTCTGTTACAGCCAATGCGGTATCATTAACTAGGTCATTATTATCTGTCACATTTATAAGTCCATCATATTGATGCAGTAACTCTGCCTTCAGTCCTTGCTCCATGACGACTGCTGGATAAATTGACGGGGTCTCACTGCATAGCTCCTCCTTGCTAGGCCCCATTTTCAGCTTCGCTACAGAGAGATTGTCCTTCTCCACCACATTAACATAATTTACAGTTTCTGTCTTAAGGGATTCTTTTGTGGCTTCACTGTCTTCCTTTTTGTTATCTGATTGGTCAAAACATCCTCTGAAATAATGTCCACACCTTCCTCTCGTGGTCTGGACCCAACATATTTTAATAATGTATATTCTATCCGGCTAGTCATTTTGATACCACACATGACCGGTGTGGTTGTCCCAGAAGGTGAGATATTGGTTATGTGTGAATGCTGGCTAATATAGATGGGGTGTTTAGACCCCCTACGATGCCCACATCACGCAGAATACAATGATCACAATTATTAATATGTGAGTTGTATCAGAGATGAATTATTGCTTATGAGATATTTTCTTCATCCCGTGGCACTGTATTTGAAAAGCTTCTGGACCCCTGCGGGATGAGGTTCTAGGCTGTCTGAGTGGCTGCATTTCCAGGAACCACCTTTATTACCATTTCAAAAGGGCTAGTTTTTTAAATTCAGGCGATAAACTGATTTCCTCAAAGGGCAATGCGTATTCCACCTGCAGGCCCAGACAGAACGGCACGAACATTCACAGAATGGAAAATATATAGGATCACACAATAGTTATAAAAACATAGACAGATAATAAGTTATGAGAATTGTTGTCCATTTCTCACACATGGTTATAAGGGAAAATAATAGCATTCTTAATACAGAATGCTTACTAAAATGTGGCTTTAGGGGATAAAAAAAAATGTACTCGCCTCATCCTGTTGTTCGCGCGGCCGGCATCTTCTTCTTTCAGGACCTGCCAAAGGACCTTTGAACGTAATCGCACTCACCACGTGGTGAGCGAGATTACGTCATCAAAGGTCCTTTTGCAGGTCCAGAAAGAAGATGATGCCGACTGCGCGAACAGGATGAGGTAAGTTAATTTTATTTATTTTTTTAACCCCTAAAGCCACATTTTAGTAAGCATTCTGTATTAATAATGCTATTATTTTCCATTGTAACCATGTTATAAGGGAAAATAATACAGTAAATTGACTTTTATCAATTTACTTACATTATCTCCTAGCAACCATGCGTGAAAATCGCACCGCATCCGCACTTGCTTGCGGATGCTTGAGATTTTCACGCAGACCCATTAATTTCTATGGGGCCTGCGTTGCGTGAAAAACACAGAATATAGAACATGCTGCGATTTTCACGCAGCGCACAAGTGATGCATCAAAATCACCTCTCATCTGAACAGCCCCATTGAAGTGAATGGGTCCAGATTCAGTGCAGGTGCAATGCGTTCACCTCACGCATTGCACCCGCACAGAATTCTCACCCATGTGAAAGGGGCCTAAATGTATCACAGTGAGAGGGCAGGACTGGACATGTAGTACAGGAGATATAGAGCTATACTGCAGAAAGACTTCTTAACAGCGCATACACTTTTCTGATTGCTGCTGCGTGGCCCCTAATGTTATGCACTAATTGACCATTTACCATATTCAATCACAGACGTTTAGCAGTGATATACAATCTGACTGGCTGGCAATTTCTATGTGGTTTTAAGTTATGATGGCCCATAAAGAAAATTGTAAGTTAATGGGGTTATCCCACAGAAAATATTCTACAGTTTTCAAACCAGCACTTGGTTCTGAATACTTTTGCAATTGTATGTTGTTCAAAATTTAGTATAGTCACTGAGTTATTCAATACAATGTATCTGTATTGCACCACCTGCTGTTTTTTTCTTATTTCTTTGTCCTGCTCACTGAGATGGCCGCACATGCTCAGTTTCATCCTTCAACTGCCTCCTGAACTGTGATAGGGTGAGCATGGACACGCCCCCTTTAGCTGCAGCAGAAAAGACACTCCCCTTGAGCTGTCAGCTTGATCTAAATCTGGCAGAACAATGAATGGGGAGATCCATGTGAGGTACAGGGCTGGTTCTAGCTTTGATAGAAAGAGATTACCACGTACTATATCATGTCTGATTTTCATTTTTACATTAGTCATAGGATAACCCCTTTAAAATATTTTACCCTAAGGTCATTGTAGCCAATGAACTAGACTATGTGTTGCAAACATAGGTAGAATAATGGGGATGGAGAAACATTTCAAGATGCATGTCAAGGATGTTCTACAGGGAGTGCAGAATTATTAGGCAAGTTGTATTTTTGAGGATTAATTTTATTATTGAACAACAACCATGTTCTCAATGAACCCAAAAAACTCATTAATATCAAAGCTGAATATTTTTGGAAGTAGTTTTTAGTTTGTTTTTAGTTTTAGCTATTTTAGGGGGATATCTGTGTGTGCAGGTGACTATTACTGTGCATAATTATTAGGCAACTTAACAAAAAACAAATATATACCCATTTCAATTATTTATGTTTACCAGTGAAACCAATATAACATCTCAACATTCACAAATATACATTTCTGACATTCAAAAACAAAACAAAAACAAATCAGTGACCAATATAGCCACCTTTCTTTGCAAGGACACTCAAAAGCCTGCCATCCATGGATTCTGTCAGTGTTTTGATCTGTTCACCATCAACATTGCGTGCAGCAGCAACCACAGCCTCCCAGACACTGTTCAGAGAGGTGTACTGTTTTCCCTCCTTGTAAATCTCACATTTGATAATGGACCACAGGTTCTCAATGGGGTTCAGATCAGGTGAACAAGGAGGCCATGTCATTAGTTTTTCTTCTTTTATACCCTTTCTTGCCAGCCACGCTGTGGAGTACTTGGACGCGTGTGATGGAGCATTGTCCTGCATGAAAATCATGTTTTTCTTGAAGGATGTAGACTTCTTCCTGTACCACTGCTTGAAGAAGGTGTCTTCCAGAAACTGGCAGTAGGACTGGGAGTTTAGCTTGACTCCATCCTCAACCCGAAAAGGCCCCACAAGCTCATCTTTAATGATACCAGCCCAAACCAGTACTCCACCTCCACCTTGCTGGCGTCTGAGTCAGACTGGAGCTCTCTGCCCTTTACTAATCCAGCCACGGGCCCATCCATCTGGCCCATCAAGACTCACTCTCATTTCATCAGTCCATAAAACCTTAGAGAAATCAGTCTTGAGATATTTCTTGGCCCAGTCTTGACGTTTCAGCTTGTGTGTCTTGTTCAGTGGTGGTCGTCTTTCAGCCTTTCTTACCTTGGCCATGTCTCTGAGTATTGCACACCTTGTGCTTTTGGGCACTCCAGTGATGTTGCAGCTCTGAAATATGGCCAAACTGGTGGCAAGTGGCATCTTGGCAGCTGCACGCTTGACTTTTCTCAGTTCATAGGCAGTTATTTTGCGCCTTGGTTTTTCCACACGCTTCTTGCGACCCTGTTGACTATTTTGAATGAAACGCTTGATTGTTCGATGATCACGCTTCAGAAGCTTTGCAATTTTAAGAGTGCTGCATCCCTCTGCAAGATATCTCACTATTTTTGACCTTTCTGAGCCTGTCAAGTCCTTCTTTTGACCCATTTTGCCACATCACCTAATATGCTTAATTGGTAGTAGGCTTTCGAGCCTATACAGCTTGGAGTAAGACAACATGCATAAAGAGGATGATGTGGTCAAAATACTAATTTGCCTAATAATTCTGCACTCCCTGTATAGCTGATTAACTCAGTGTCTGAAGAAGGGGTATAGCCGATAGGAAGAGCTAACACTTTTTCTGCTTACTGTCCGCCTTCAAGAGGCAGGAGCTACACTCAGTCTTCTGTGTCCTCCAATAAAAATTTAAAATACATTAGCATTTGTAAAAAATGTATTATTCACACCTTATATAAACAAAAATAGGAATTAGACTTACTGGTAACTGGATTTCCAGGGTATGCCTCAGGGGACAGGAAACAGAAAGGTTAAAAGGTCCCCCCAGCTCCACCCTCCAGTTCATCCCTCATGACAGCACCAATAGAGCAATACCAGAACCCCCAGCGAAACCAGGCCAACCGAGAACCCACCTGCCGCATGACCAGAGGCATGAGGCTGCGGGCCCAGTGCAGCGGCACATGGCCAAAGCCAAGCCCAGCAGCACGTGGCAGCGGACTATGCACAGAGGCCATGAATCAGCACGCCAAGCACATGCTTGAAAAAGGGAGCAGTGACTCCTGAACCATTACAGATTGAGTGTGCTATGCTCCATCATCCATCTGCCCTAAATCACTGTTGTCGCGGACTATTACAAGATATCTCTGGATTCAATATCACTGGATCTATGCTTTTGGGGATTCTTGTAACTGTGAACTGCAATTTTCAATATAAAAGAAATTACCATAAGTGCGAATCATGCACACGACCGTATTTTTAGTTGTGCGGATGCAGCCCCACGGAAATTAATGGGTCTGCATCCAATCCGCAAAAAAATCATAGGGCCGGACGTTCTGATCCACAAAATGTGGAGCACCAGTAGCCCTGTTTGGAGGATCCGGAATTTACGGTGGGCAAGAACGGATAAGTTCTTGGGCATGAGCCCCAAAACATATAACAAAAACTGGTCCTGAGTAGCAATGAGCGTCAGGGGTCATATTCGAATTCGCAATATTTCGCAAATATTTTGTAGAATATTTGCGAATTCGAATATTTGTTATATTCAACTTTTATTTTTACTAAAAAAATCTGCAATGTAATGATTGCATACTATGAGAATATTACGTGATCAATACAGGCGTGGGTCAAAACGGAATATATAGCACTATATTCAATATAGTGCTATATATTAGTTTTTTTTTAGAATATTCGTCACTTTTTCCCCATCTGAAGTAATGATTCCTCCCTGCTTAAATTGCTTGAAAAGCAACTTAAGCAGGGAGGAATCATGACTTCGGATGGAAAAAAAATGACGAATATTCAAAAAAAACTAATATATAGCACTATATCGAATATAGAGCACTATATCGAATATAGTGCTATATATTAGTTTTTATAAAATATTCGTCATTGACGAATATTTTAAAAAACGAATATATAGCACTATATTCGATATAGTGCTCTATATTAGTTTTTTAGAATATTCGTCATTTTTTTTTTCATCTGAAGTCATGATTCCTCCCTGCTTAAAGGGACACTGACATGCCCAAAAAGCATATTTAGGGGTATATATGACAGTATAGGTCTTATAAAGGGTATTAGAATCATCTAAGTATCCCCCCTGTCCGCCTCAAATACAGTAATCTGAAGTTTTATAACCTGCTTTCCTGGTGTTCAATCTGCCCAAGGGGCGGTGCTTCATATCAACTTGCGCCCAACCAGCCTCGCCACAACTGCCGTTTGAAGCGCCGCCCAGCTCATCAATATTCACTGAGCTGGGCGGCTACTCTGAAGCGCTGTACTAGTGTCCCCGGCCATCTTCAGCGCATGCGCCCGGGCACAGCGCATGCGCATAAAGCAGACGCGCGATGCGATCCCGGCCAGTGAGGGTGCCGGGCGCATGCGCTGAAGATGGCCGGGGACACTAGTACAGCGCTTCAGAGTAGCCGCCCAGCTCAGTGAATATTGATGAGCTGGGCGGCGCTTCAAACAGCAGTTGTGGCGAGGCTGGCTGGGCGCAAGTTGATATGAAGCACCACCCCTTAGGCAGATTGAACACCAGGAAAGCAGGTTATAAAACTTCAGATTACTGTATTTATGAGGCGGACAGGGGGGATACTTAGATGATTCTAATACCCTTTATAAGACCTATACTGTCATATATAACCCTAAATATGCTTTTTGGGCCTGTCAGTGTCCCTTTAAGTAGCTTTTTAAGCAATTTAAGCAGGAAGGAATCATGACTTCAGATGGAAAAAAATGACAAATATTCTAAAAAAAACGAATATATAGCACTATATCGAATATAGTGCTATATATTCCTTTTTGACCCAGGGATCAGACCCTGTAATGTTGAAGTCCCAGAGTGGAACAAATAATAAAGTGAAAAAAAATTAAAAGTTTCAAGTAAAAGAAAAAAAAGTGCCCTTTTCCCAAAATAAAGTAAAAGAGAATTGTAAAAAATAGGTAAAAGACATATAGACATATTAGGTATCCTCGCGTCCGTATCGACAAGCTCTATAAACGTATCACATGACCTAACCACTCAGATGAACACCGTAAAAAATAAAACATAAAAACTGTGCTAAATAAACAATTTTTTTGTCACCTTACATCACAAAAAGTACAACAGCAAGCGATCAAAAAGACGTACGCCCACCAAAATAGTACCAATCTAATCGTCACCACATCCCGCAAAAAATGATCCCCTAACTGAGACAATCACCCAAATAATAAAAAAAACTATGGCTCAGAATATGGAGACACTAAAACATCATTTAAAAAAAAAAAAAAAAAGCTGTTATTGTGTAAAACTTACATAAATAAAAAAAAGTATACATATTAGGCATCGCCGCGTCCGTATCGACCGGCTCTATAAAAATATCACATGATCTAACCCCTTAGGTGAACACCGTAAAAAATACAAATGGTGCTAAATAAACAATTTTTTGTCACCTTACATCACAAAAAGTGTAATAGCAAGCGATCAAAAAGTCATATGCACCCCAAAATAGTGCCAATCAAACCGTCATCTCATCCCGCAAAAAATGAGATCCTACCTAAGATAATCGCCCCAAAACTGAAAAAACTATGGCTCTCAGAATATGGAGACACTAAAACATGATTTTTTTTTTGTTTCAAAAATTATATTATTGTGTAAAACTTGCATAAATAAAAAAAGTATACATATTAGGTATCGACGCGTCCGTATCGACAGGCTCTTTCAAAATATCACATGACCTAACCCCTCAAATGAACACCGTCAAAAATAAAAAATAAAAACTGTGTTAAATAAACCAGATAATCGCCCAAAAACTGAAAAAAAAATATGGCTCTTAGACTATGAAAACACTAAAATAAGATTTTTTTTTGTTTCAAAAATGAAATCATTGTGTAAAACATACATCAATTAATAAAAAGTATACATATTAGGTATCGCCGCATCCGTGACAACCTGCTCTATAAAAATACCACATGATCTAACCTGTCAGATGAATGTTGTAAATAACAAAAAAAACTGTGCCAAAACAGCTATTTCTTGTTACCTTGCCTCACAAAAATCATATGTACCCTAAACTAGTACCAACAAAACTTCCACCCTATCCCGTAGTTTCTAAAATGGGGTCACTTTTTTGGAGTTTCTACTCTAGGGGTGCATCAGGGGGGGCTTCAAATGGGACATGTAAAAAAAAACAGTCCAGCAAAATCTGCCTTCTAAAAACCGTATGGCATTCCCTTCCTTCTGCGCCCTGCCGTGTGCCCGTACAGCAGTTTACGACCACATATGGGGTGTTTCTGTAAACTACAGAATCAGGGCGATAAATATTGAGTTTTGTTTGGCTGTTAACCCTTGCTTTGTTACTGGAAAAAATGGATTAAAATGGAAAATTTGCCCAAAAATTGAAATTCAGAAATTTCATCTCCATTTGCCAATAACTCTTGTGGAACACCTAAAGGGTTAACAACGTTTGTAAAATCAGTTTTGAATACCTTGAGGGGTGTAGTTTCTTAGATGGGGTCACTTTTATGGAGTTTCTACTCTAGGGGTGCATTAGGGGTGCTTTAAATGGGACATGTTGTAAAAAAAAAACAGTCCAGCAAAATCTGCCTTCCAAAAACCGTATGGCATTCCTTTCCTTCTGCGCGCTCCGTGTGCCCGTACAGCAGTTTACGACCACATATGGGGTGTTTCTGTAAACTACAGAATCAGGGCCATAAATATTGAGTTTTGTTTGGCTGTTAACCCTTGCTTTGTAACTGGAAAAAAAAATATTAAAATGGAAAATCTGCCAAAAAAGTGACATTTTGAAAATCTCTATTTTCCATAAATTCTTGTGGAACACCTAAATGGGGTCATTTTTGGGTGGTTTCTATTATGTAAACTTCACAAAGTGACTTCAGACCTGAACTGGTCCTTAAAAAGTTGGTTTTTGAAAATTTCTGAGAAATTTTAAGATTTACTTCTAAACTTCTAAGCCTTGTAACGTCCCCCAAAAATAAAATGTCATTCCCAAAATGATCCTAACATGAAGTAGACATATGGGAAATGTAAAGTAATAATTATTTTTGTAGGTATTAATATGTATTATAGAAGTAGAGAAATTGAAACTTGGTGATTTTAAAAAAATAAAAATGATATTTTTTAACTCCATTTTACCAGTGTCATGAAGTACAATATGTCACGAAAAAACAATCTCAGAATGGCCTGGATAAGTCAAAGCATTTTAAAGTTATCACCACTAGGGATGAGCGAACCCGAACTGTATAGTGAAATATAATTGCCAAAATAGCAGTACCCTAAATCTGGTGTTTTAGCAGTGGCTAACCAATTGTAATACTGTCTGCTGTCTGGCAAAATATATATTTTTGTTCTGGGTTGAAATACAATTCCCAACTTAGCAATTCCCTAAATCATTGTTTTCTGCTGTATCAGGCCAAGTTTAAATCTATCCATAAAAGGGTATATTAGATTGAAGGTGCGAATAGGGTCATCCTCAATAACTTCACACGCTACCGTGCATTTCCAAGTCTAATTCTGTCCGTAAAAGGGATACCTGTCATCCAGGGCCTAAATACTAGGCCTACAATTTATATTCAGCTAAATCTGTCGTTACTGCTGTGCCTGTATTAGTGTAATACGGTACCTAAATAGCCAGATAGTGTTAGGTGCCTGTAAAAAAGGCCTGAATTTGAATTCAATACATTGGGCCAAATAATTTTTTTCTTATTGTTGCGAACAGTAACAATGAGGAAAACATCTAATAAGGGACGCGGACATGGTTGTGGTGGTGTTAGTGGACCCTCTGGTTCTGGGAGAGGCTGTGGCAGTTCTGCCACAGCCACACGTCCTAGTGTACCAACTACCACAGGTCCCAGTAGAGGCCAGAATTTACAGCAACATTTGGTGGGGCCCAATGCCGTTCTAAGGATGGTAAGGCCTGAGCAGGTACAGCTATTAGTCAATTGGGTGGCCGACAGTGGATCCAGCACGTTCACATTATCTCCCACCCAGTCTTCTGCAGAAAGCTCACAGATTGCGCCTGAAAACCAAGCCCATCAGTCTGTCACATCACCTCCATGCATATCAGGGAAACTGTCTGAGCCTCAACTTATGCAGCAGTCTATTATGCTGTTTGAGGACTCTGCTGGCAGGGTTTCCCAAGGGCATCCACCTAGCCCTTCCCCAGCGGTGGAAGACATAGAATGCACTGACGCACAACCACTTATGTTTACTGATGATGAGGACATGGGAATACCACCTCAGCACGTCTATGATGATGAAACACAGGTGCCAACTGCTGCGTCTTTCTGCAGTGTGCAGACTGAACAGGAGGTCAGGGAGGAAGACTGGGTAGAAGACGATGAGGTTCTAGACCCCACATGGAATGAAGGTCGTGCCACTGACTTTCAGAGTTCGGAGGAAGAGGCAGTGGTGAGACCGAGCTAACAGCGTAGAAAAAGAGGGAGCAGTGGGCAAAAGCAGAACACCCGCCGCCAAGAGAGTCCGCCTGCTACTGGCCACCGCCATCTGGGACCGAGCACCCCAAAGGCAGCTTCAAGGAGTTCCCTGGCGTGGCAGTTCTTCAAACAATGTGCTGACGACAATACCCGAGTGTTTTGCACGCTGTGCCATCAGAGCCTGAAGCGAAGCATTAACGTTCCGAACCTTAGCACAACCTGCATGACCAGGCACCTGCATGCAAAGCATGAACTGCAGTGGTGTAAACACCTTAAAAACAAGGAACTCACTCAGGCTCCCCCTGCTACCTCTTCTGCTGCTGCTGCCTCGGCCTCTTCCTCCGCCTCTGGAGGAACGTTGGCACCTGCCGCCCAGCAAACAGAGGATGTACCACCAACACCACCACCTCCTTCACCAAGCATCTCAACCATGTCACACGGCAGCGTTCATCTCTCCATCTCACAAACATTTAAGAGAAAGCGTAAATTCCCACCTAGCCACCCTCGATCCCTGGCCCTGAATGCCAGCATTTCTAAACTACTGGCCTATGAAATGCTGTAATTCAGGCTGGTGGACACAGACCGCTTCAAACAGCTTGCTGTCCCACAGTATGTTATTTCCAGCCGCCACTACTTCTCCAAGAGAGCCGTGCCTTCCCTGCACAACCAAGTATCCGATAAAATCAAGTGTGCACAGATACGTGGACCAGTAAGCACGGCCAGGGACGCTATATCTCCCTAACTGCACACTGGGTAAATGTAGTGGCGGCTGGGCCCCTAGCGGAGAGCTGTTTGGCGCAAGTCCTTCCGCCGCCAAGGATCGCAGGGCAACATTCTTTGCCTCCTGTAGCCTCCTCCTCCTACTCGGCTTCCTCCTCGTCTTCCACCTGCTCATCCAGTCAGCCACACACCTTCACCACCAACTTCAGCACAGCCCGGGGAAAACGTCAGCAGGCCATTCTGAAACTCATATGTTTGGGGGACAGGCGCCACACCGCGCAGGAGTTGTGGCGGGGTATTGAACAACATACCGACGAGTGGTTGCTGCCGGTGAGCCTCAAGCCCGGCCTGGTGGTGTGCGATAATGGGCGATAATTGACGCACATCCCTTGCCTGGCACATGTGCTGAATTTGGTGGTGCAGAAGTTCATTCACAACTACCCCGACATGTCAGAGCTGCTGCATAAAGTGCTCCGCTTCCGGTGTTCACATCCTGCCGCTGCTCGCCTGTCTGCGCTACAGCGTAACTTCGGCCTTCCCGCTCACCGCCTCATATGAGACGTGCCCACCAGGTGGAACTCCACCTTGCACATGCTGGACAGACTGTGCGAGCAGCAGCAGGCCATAGTGGAGTTTCAGCTGCAGCACGCACGGGTCAGTCGCACTGCGGAACAGCACCACTTCACCACTAATGACTGGGCCTCCATGCGAGACCTGTGTGCCCTGTTGCGCTGTTTCGAGTACTCCACCAACATGGCCAGTGGCGATGACGCCGTTATCAGCGTTAGAATACCACTTCTATGTCTCCTTGGGAAAACACATAGGGCGATGATGGAAGAGGAGGTAGCCCAGGAGGAGGAGGAGGAGGAGGAGGAGGAGGAAGAGGGGTCATTTTTAGCACTTTCAGGCCAGTCTCTTCGAAGTGACTCAGAGGGAGGTTTTTTGCAACAGCAGAGGCCAGGTACAAATGTGGCCAGCCAGGGCCCACCACTGGAGGATGAGGTGGAGGAGGATGAAGCATGTTCACAGCAGGGTGGCACCCAACGCAGCTCGGCCCATCACTGGTGTGTGGCTGGGGGGAAACGCAGGACGATGACGATACGCCTCCCACAGAGGACAGCTTGTCCTTACCTCTGGGCAGCCTGGCACACATGAGCGACTACATGCTGCAGTGCCTGCGCAACGACAGCAGAGTTGCCCACATTTTAACGTGTGCGGACTACTGGGTTGCCACCCTGCTGGATCCACGCTACAAAGACAATGTGCCCACCTTACTTCCTGCACTGGAGCGTGATAGGAAGATGCACGAGTACAAGCGCACATTGGTAGATGCGCTACTGAGAGCATTCCCAAATGTCACAGGGGAACAAGTGGAAGCCCAAGGCGAAGGCAGAGGAGGAGCAAGAGGTCGCCAATGCAGCTGTGTCACAGCCAGCTCCTCTGTGGGCAGGGTTAGCATGGCAGAGAGGTGGAAAAGTTTTGTCAACACGCCACAGCTAACTGCACCACCACCTGATACGGAACGTGTTAGCAGGAGGCAACATTTCACTAACATGGTGGAACAGTACGTGTGCACACCCCTCCACGGACTGACTGATGGTTCGGCCCCATTCAACTTCTGGGTCTCCAAATTGTCCACATGGCCAGAGCTAGCCTTTTATGCCTTGGAGGTGCTGGTCTGCCCGGCGGCCAGCGTTTTGTCTGAACATGTATTCAGCACGGCAGGGGGAGTCATTACAGACAAACGCACCCACCAAAATGAACCAGGCATGGATCCCACAGGACCTGTCCATCCCTTGTGCAGATTAGACATTTATAACTACCTCCCCTTAACCATATATTATTGTACTCCAGGGCACTTCCTCATTCAATCCTCTTTTTATTTTAATTTTACCATTATATTGCGGGGCAATCCAAAGTTGAATGAACCTCTCCTCTGTCTGGGTGCTGGGGCCTAAAAATATCTGACAATGGCCTGTTCCAGTGTTGGGTGACATGAAGCCTGATTCTCTGCTATGACATGAAGCCTGATTCTCTGCTATGGGACCTCTCTCCTCTGTCTGGGTGCCGGGGTCTAAAAATATCTGACAGTGGCCTGTTCCAGTGTTGGGTGATATGAAGCATGATTCTCTGCTATGACATGAAGCCTGATTCTCTGCTATGGGACCTCTCTCCCCTGACTGGGTGTCGGGGCCTAAAAATATCTGACAGTGGCCTGTTCCAGTGGTGGGTGACATGAAGCATGATTCTCTGCTATGACATGAAGCCTGATTCCCTGCTATGGGACCTCTCTCCTCTGTCTGGGTGCCGGGGCCTAAAAATATCTGACAATGGCCTGTTCCAGTGGTGGGTGACATGAAGCCTGATTCTCTGCTATGACATGAAGCCTGATTCTCTGCTATGGGACCTCTCTCCTCTGTCTGGGTGCCGGGGCCTAAAAATATCTGACAGTGGCGTGTTCCAGTGTTGGGTGACATGAAGCATGATTCTCTGCTATGACATGAAGCCTGATTCTCTGCAATAGGACCTCTCTACTCTGTCTGGGTGCTGGGGCCTAAATATCTGACAATGGCCTGTTCCAGTGGTGGGTGACGTGAAGCCTGATTCTCTACTATGACGTGAAGCCTGATTCTCTGCTATGACATGAAGCCTGATTCTCTGCAATGGGACCTCTCTCCTCTGTCTGGGTGCCGGGGCCTAAATATCTGACAGTGGCCTGTTCCAGAGGTGGGTGACATGAAGCCTGATTCTCTGCAATGGGACCTCTCTCCTCTGTCTGGGTGTCGGGGCCTAAATATCTGACAATTGCCTGTTCCAGTGGTGGGTGACGTGAAGCCTGATTCTCTGCTATGACATGAAGCCTGATTCTCTGCTATGACATGAAGCCTGATTCTCTGCTATGGGACCTCTCTCCTCTGTCTGGGTGCCGGGGCCTAAAAATATCTGACAATGGCTTTTTCCAGTGGTGGGTGACATGAAGCCTGATTCTCTGCTATGACATGAAGTCTGAATCTCTGCTATGGGACCTCTCTCCTCTGTCTGGGTGCCGGGGCCTAAAAATATCTGACAATGGCTTTTTCCAGTGGTGGGTGACATGAAGCCTGATTCTCTGCTATGACATGAAGCCTGAATCTCTGCTATGGGACCTCTCTCCTCTGTCTGGGTGCCAGGGCCTAAAAATATCTGACAATGGCTTTTTCCAGTGGTGGGTGACATGAAGCCTGATTCTCTGCTATGACATGAAGCCTGAATCTCTGCTATGGGACCTCTCTCCTCTGTCTGGGTGGCGGGGCCTAAAAATATCTGACAATGGCCTGTTCCAGTGGTGGGTGACATGAAGCCTGAATCTCTGCTATGGGACCTCTCTCCTCTGTCTGGGTGCCGGGGCCTAAAAATATCTGACAGTGGTCTGTTCCAGTGGTGGGTGACATGAAGCCTGATTCTCTGCTATGACATGAAGCCTGATTCTCTGCTATGGGACCTCTCTCCTCTGTCTGGGTGCCGGGGTCTAAATATCTGACAGTGGCCTGTTCCAGTGGTGGGTGACATGAAGCCTGATTCTCTGCTATGGGACCTCTCTCCAATTGATATTGGTTAATTTTTATTTATTTTATTTTTATTTTTATTCATTTCCCTATCCTCATTTGTTTGCAGGGGATTTACCTACATTTTGCTGCCTTTTGCAGCCCTGTAGCCCTTTCCTGGGCTGTTTTACAGCCTTTTTAGTGCCGAAAAGCTTGGGTTCCCATTGACTTCAATGAGGTTCGGGGCGAAGTTCGGGTCGAGTTCGGATCCCGAACCCGAACATTTCCGGGAAGTTCGGCCGAACTTCTCGAACCCGAACATCCAGGTGTTCGCTCAACTCTAATCACCACATAGAGTGACACTGGTCAGATTAGCAAAAAATGGCCTGGTACTGAAGGTGAAAATGAGCCCGGTCATTAAGGGGTTAATGGAGCTGGAGGGGGCACTAGGGGCAAAATGTGGTCATGAGTGCTGGGAATGGGCACAAGGAGGACATAAGTACTGTGAGGGGGGTACAAGAAGGACATAACTACTGCGAGGGGGCGCAATGAGAGCATTTCTGTTGGAAGGGGCACAAGGTGGGCATTACTACTGTGAGGGGCACCATGTGGGTATAACTACTGTGAGGGGGAACAATGTGGGTATATTGTAAGGGTATTTTAAAGTACTGATCTGTCCTCTATAATTCGGTTTAACCCCTTCAGGACACAGCTGATTTTCACCTTCAGGACTAAGCCTAATTTTGCAAATCTGACATGTGTCACTTTATGCGGTGATTACTTTAAAACGCTTTTACTTATCCAAGCCAATTAGAGATTGTGTTCTCGTCACATATGGTGACCAGGAGCAGGAGAGGTAAGTGTTTTTTTTTTTGTTTTGTTTTTTATTTGCCCTGGGGTCTGACATAAGGGCTGATGGCTCACATATGGCTGACATATGGGGCTGATGGCTGACATAAGGGGCTGATGGCTGACATAAGGGGCTGATGGCTGACATAAGGGGCTGATAGATGGCTAAAGTTTGGGGGGTTGATTTGAGGCATTGGGGGTCTGATCTGAGGTCTGATTAACATTGGGGGTCTGATTGCTGGTCTGACCTGAGGTGTAATGAAAAATATTTTTTCTTATTGTTCTAGTCAGTTTATATAGTCGTTATATAGTGTTAAATATTTTAATATGCACCTTGTGTTTTGTTATGCACGTGAATCGGTCAGCGCCGAATAGCAACCCATAAGCCCCGCCTACCCCCTAAGCCCCTCCCCGAAACACCGCCCCCCCCCACCCCCACCCGGTCCCTGGGAAAATTGTCTTGCATGAAACTGGTCCTTGGTGCAAAAAAGGTTGGGGACCACTGGCCTAGGAGACCCAGCCCTCAGGCTGGATCTCCTGCGCTTTCGTAGCTGGCAGGCCCTGATGCCTGTGTAAGGCATCGGGGCTGCCATGGCAACCATCGGCCCCCTGTCAGCATAAAGGCATACAGCGATTTCGGCGGATGCACCAGGGGCCCGGCTATCAGTTACAACCAGGCCCGTGCTGCCTATCGGGCGGGCGCAGCTCTTGCACTTGCCCGATCACATCACGTACATGCACGTGAGGATGCGGTAAGGCACCACATTGTGCTGATAAGAACACATTCTTGAGTGATCTCAGAGACATGCGTGCTGCACACTAGAGGAGGAGCTAAAAGTTTAAAAACTGTAAGACACATTCACTCAGCTCACTCCGTTGAATATTTCATTCTAGATAAGATGTGAGTATTGATTTGCCCTATTTCTTGTACACCCTGGGGTGTCGTCCATGTACTACGACATGGCAACCGGATTGCCACCTCATATTGCATGTTGCTTATTTAGGCTGGTGATGATTATTTACTTTTCACTATTTTGTATGTGATTTCTCAGTTTTATCTTATATTGCTTAGTAATTATATTTATTCACTAAGCCTGCGTAAGCTTATTTATTCTCAAATCTGTTAAATTCACGTTACGTTACAGTAGGCATTACTACTGTGAGGGGGGCACAATGTGGGCATAGCTACTGTGAGGGGCTATAACAGAAGCTATAATAGCCTATGGGTGACAGATGCCTCTGTGTGGCATCAGTCACTGGCCTCCATTAGACGGATGCCTCAGAGAGATCCTGTGATGTCACTGCCCTAGTTACCTCTGTGTGCAACAAGCAACCAATGAGAGGAGGAGCACGCACACCTATATGCACCACCTTAGGCTACTTTCACACTAGCGTTCGGGGCTCCGCTTGTGAGTTCCGTTTGAAGGTTCTCACAAGCGGCCCCGAACGCATCCATACTGCCCTAATGCATTCTGAGTGGATGCGGATCCGCTCAGAATGTATCAGTCTGGCACCGTTTGTCCTCCGCTCCGCTCAGCAGGTGGACACCAGCGTTCGGATGTCTGCCTGGCTATGTGGAGGCAAACGGATCCGTCCAGACTTACAATGTAAGTCAATGGGGACGGATCCGTTTGAAATTGACACAATATGGCTCAATTTTCAAACGGATCCGTCCCCCATTGACTTTCAATGTAAAGTCTGGACGGATCCGTCTGAGCAACTTTTCACACTTAGAATTTTTTCTAAACTATAATGCCGACGGATCCGTTCTGAACGGATCACATCGTCTGCATTATAGGAGCGGATCCGTCTGTGCAGACACCAGACGGATCCGCTCTGAACGCAAGTGTGAAAGTAGCCTAATCAAGGTCGCCTGTGGGATAGGCGGGGCAAAAGTGCAAAAACAAAAATGCCACTCACAGAGGTAACTAGGAGCAGCACACTATATGTGCAGGGTCTGCTCTCCTTAATGTAAATACCCATACAGCATAGGTAGGTTTAAAGTAGGACCTGCCTGACTGAGACCACCGTGGCGCTGGGTAGGTGGGCATAGATGTGTTTTGATCAAAATATTTTGTGTGAGAGTCTCAGATTTTATTATATCAGAGAGAAAGCTGAGTCCATTTGTTGTGTTTGCATAGTGCATTATTTTCCATGATTTTATAAATGTAGCCATGCACATCTGCATATTCATTATCATATTGTGCAGGATTTTTTTAATAGTCTTGAAGGAGTGGCACCTTCAAGTGTGAATAAGCTCCTATTATCTGGGGATAACTTTTTGCCCCACCTATCCCATCGGAGACCTTGATTAGGTGGTACATATTGCTGTGCCGTCTCCTCCTCTCATTGGTTGCTTGATGCACACAGAGGTAACTAGGAGACGCACACTATATGTGCAAGGTCTGCTCCCCTGAATGTAGATGCCCAATGGCATAGGTAGGTTTAGAGTAGGACCTGCCTGAGACCACCTTGGTGCTGGTAGGCGGGCACAGATGTGCATTGATCAAAATATATTAACTGAGAGTCTCAGATTTTATTATAGCCGCGTGAGGGCTGAGTCCATTTGTTGTGTTTGCATAGTGCATTATTTTCCGTGATTTTATAAATGTAGCCATGCACATCTGCATTTTCATAATAATATTGTGCAGGATGTTTTGTATTTTTTTCCCTGATTTTGTGAACACGAAACAGTACCCTAAGGTGCTGCCGTGAATCACCTAGCAAAATACCGGCCTTTACAAGAGCCACAGGGAGGGCCCAAAAGCATGCTTACCAATCGGAGCTCCAGCAGACCTCAGAGCTTCATCGCTAATTGGCAACGTTCCCCTGCTCACACAGCAATTGATATGGCTGTCCCACTTCCAGGAACCCTCTCACCTGGATCAGCACAATCGTCGTCAGACAGCAGGCAGCAGATGCAGGTCAAAGCCTCTCACATCTAGGGTTGGGCAATAAACGTGATATACCGCGACATTAAGAAACGGCGATATCACCATTTAAATACTGCGGTATTTCTGTGACGTCATGCCCGAGGGTGCAGTTTGTCGCGTGGCATAGGAGCTTCAGGTTCCCATCTCCGGAATTCAGCCCCATAGGACTCAGGCCTCTAGGCCTGAAGCCTATGTGGCAGTAGAAAAGCACAGACTGTCGCAATGACATCATCGTGACCACCTGCACCAGGACACGGGCTGTGCGATGACATGTTTACGTGCCTATGTCATCGTGCTGCCCGTGATCTGGCGCAGGAAGTTGTGGTGATGTTATCGCAACCGCCTGCTCCGGGAAGATGTAACTCAGGCCCTGTGGCCTGAAGAAATAAGAATCCTGTGGCCTGCATGGCCAGTGTCGGGCTGGGGTGTCTATGGCCCACCAGTAAAATTTATTTTGGGGGCCCAGTGTATGGATACATTCAAATATTACCTGCTCACACAACAGCAAGATGCTACCAGATGATTGAATATGGGGGTCCCTGCAGGAACTTTGAGAAGGTAGGTCCTGGGGAAAAGGGGATACTGGTAGATTTCCTCTATACCTAGAAGTCATCTGAGCTCTGATCGTGTGTATAATAAGAAACTGGGGAGATTCTTTAATAACCTATCAAGGTTTTTTATATGAACATAGGCTGGATGAGGTGCTGTACATTGAATATATGTATGTTTTGCAGTAAGTCTAGTGTGTTATGTGCCACTTGTGCAGGGGGTTGGAGACTTGGGGGCCCACCTTGCTCAGGGGCCACCAGGGGATTCACTTGTACCCCTGTGACCCAGTCCGAGCCTGTCCATGGCACTATTGGGGGAAATACGGAAATACTGGGGGGGCAATACATATGGCTATGGGGCCATTATTCTGCAGTAGTTTTTTTTTTTGATATATGGGGGCATTATATGTGGTGGCCATTATTCTGAAGGGGGAGCATTATATGTGGGAGCCATTATTCTGCAGGGGGGAGCATTGTACGTGGGGCCATTATTCTGCAGGGGGGAGCATTACATGCGGGGGGCCATTATTCTGCAGTGGGGAGCATTATATGCGGGGGGCCATTATTCTGCAGGGGGGGCATTATATGTGGGGCCATTATTCTGTAGGGGAAGCATTATATGTGGGGCTATTATTCTGCAGGGGGAGCATTATATGTGTGGGCATTATTCTAGAGGTGGAGAGCATTATATGAATGGGGACACTAATGCCCTATGGGGGCATTATTAATATTGTGGGGGCATTATCATTGGGCATAATCCCGTTCCCTTGAACGGAGTTTAGCCTCGTCCAGGCCAGTTGATACAAGTCGTGACATCACTCGGCCTGCGGTAAACAGTGAGAAGGCTGCGGCGCTGCTGGAGCGCCGCTGCTAGAGCGCCGCTGCCTTCTCAAACAGCTGATCGGCGGCGGTCCCAGGTGTCGGACCCCCGCCGATCAGATGCTGATGATCTATCCAGAGGATAGATCATCAGTTTAAACAAAGTGCAGAACCCCTTTAAGATTACCCACTGACCATTGTCCTAAACTACTATGCCTACTAAATAACAAGTCTCCACAAATCAAAGCTTTATCTTTAAGCTACTCCTCATCAGTGAGTGAGCATTTAGACTCAACACTTTTAATCCTCTACTTCAAAAATGGTAAAGATTTTTGGACATAACCATTTCTGGCTTCACTAACTTTCCTTTTCCTACTCACTCCCATTGTATTTATTATTTAGAAAACTCTAGAAAAATACTGTAGTCTACAAATGGTATTTTACACAGCACAGAAATATATTGGAGTATATTTAGGGGTTGGGGGTGAAAGATCAATAGGTATGTAGATATAGATACGTAGTGGGTTGGGATTTTTTTTTTTTAAACACATGATACATAATATTAATGGTTCTTTGATCAAATGTCCCTGAGGAGATTGGGATAGGATGGGGTGGGATGGGAAAATGTATGAAGTAATTTGTTGTGTCTTCCTTTTTATCATAAAGATATATGTGTACATGTAAATATATGTGAAGATACATGATGTGATAGAAAAAAAGGAGAAAACTCATACAAATGATGTGATTAAAACAGTATTTACATATCCTGTACCGGATAATGGAGACTTCCACTGTCCTGTCTGGTCCTCAACACCCCAGGGACCTCTGGTCCAGCTGTGCTGTCCTATAAAGGATACAAGGAGAAATTATAATATATGAGAGCAACAAGGAGACATTGCACTGTATGGGGACAGCAAGGAGACATTATACTGTATGGGGGCAACAAGTAGACATTATACTGCATGGAGGAAACAAGGACAGTATACTGTATGGAGGAAACAAGTAGATATTATACTGCAAGGAGGAAACAAGGAGACATTATACTGTATGGAGGAAACATGGAGACATTATACTGCATGGAGGAAACCAGGAGACATTATACTGCATGGAGGAAATAAGGAGACATTATACTGCATGGAGGAAACAAGGAGACATTATACTGCATGAAGGAAATAAGGAGACATTATACTGCATGGAGGAAACAAGGAGACATTATACTGCATGAAGGAAACAAGTAGACATTATACTGCATGGAGGAAACAAGTAGACATTATACTGCATGGAGGAAACAAGTAGACATTATACTGCATGGAGGAAACAAGTAGATATTATACTGCAAGGAGGAAACAAGGAGACATTATACTGTATGGAGGAAACAAGGAGACATTATACTGCATGGATGAAACAAGTAGACATTATACTGCATGGAGGAAACAAGGACAGTATACTGTATGGAGGAAACAAGGAGACATTATACTGCAAGGAGGAAACAAGGAGACGTTATACTGCAAGGAGGAAACAAGGAGACGTTATACTGCATGGAGGAAACAAGTAGATATTATACTGCAAGGAGGAAACAAGGAGACATTATACTGTATGGAGGCCACAAGGAGACATTATACTGTATGGGGGCGCCATGGAGACAATATACTGTATGGCGGCTACAAGGAGATATTATATTGTATGGGGACTACAAGGAGATATTATATTGTATGGGGACTACAAGGAGATATTATTTTGTATGGGGGCAACAAGGAGACACAGTATAATGTCTTGCAATGTCTTCTGCTGAATTTCAAAAATAACACTTATCAGACCTAGGATGGTGGTTACCAACTGAAGGAGTAAGCCAGGTGATTGGGCGAGAGTGGGCACATGAGTGCAGTCTAGCAGTTGAAGGAAGCTCCATACAGACCTGTAGAAATATTGGCCTTAGAGGCTGAAAGAAGTGCAGCTGAGAGCGTGGACGTGGCCCTGTTAGCGCCACCCACACAGAACGGCCTGCCGCCGGTCAGTGGCCAGCATTACTGTAGAGGGGTAGGGGAAATTGCTCCGCTCCCTCCATTTTAGTTTAGTTTTTTTTTCTGTATGAAGAAGCTGCTGTGCTTCGCGAGTGACACAGTCGCTTCCTAGGCAATATGACATCACATTCATCGTTCACGTGGCCTAGGTGGAGCTCAGTCCCTTTTGAGAGGACAGCGTTGTGCTTGGTAAGGAGCAAAGAGGCTGTGGCGCTCACTGGAACATCGCAGTCTCCACAAACAGCTGATTGGCGGCGGTGCCAGGACTCGGGATTCCCACCAATTTCATATTGATGACCTATCCTGAGGATAGGCCATCAATACGTAAATTAGGGATCGACCGATATTGATTTTTTAGGGCTGATACCGATACCGATAATTTGTGAACTTTCAGGCCGATAGCCGATAATTTATACCGATATTCAGGGAATTTTCATTTTTGAAAAAAAAATAAAAATTCCCACAAATCTGCTGAAAATTAATGTTTATTGTTAATGTGTATTTTTTTTTTGTAAATCTTTCTTTTTCATTTATATTTCATATTTTGGTGTTTTTATAATTTTTTTTGTAACTTTTTTTTTTTTAACTAACTTTTAGCCCCCTTAGGGACTAGAACCCTTGTCCTATTCACCCTGATAGAGATCTATCAGGGTGAATAGGAGCTCACACTGTCCCTGCTGCTGTGTGCTTTGTGCACACAGCAGCATGGAGCTTATCATGGCAGCCAGGGCTTCAATAGCGTCCTGGCTGCCATGGTAACCGATCGGAGCCCCAGCATTACACTGCTGGGGCTCCGATCGGAGGAGCAAGGGAGAGGGGATCCTGTGGAGGGGCGCACTGCGACTGGGGTGGGGGGGCCCTATGCGCCACCACTGCTTAATACTGGGGGGGAGGGGGGGCGCACTGCGCCACCAATGCTTAATACTGGGGGGGCTTGGGGGGAGGCGCACTGCGCCACCAATGCTTAATACTGGGGGGGGGGGGCGCACTGCGCCACCAATGTCTGATACTGGGGGGCTTGGGGGGGCGCACTGCACCACCAATGAAGCTTAATCTCACATTTATTCATATACAGGAGGCGGGAGCTGGCTGCAGGATCACATAGCCGGCTCCCGACCTCTATGAGCAGTAGCTGCGATCCGCGGCACCTGAGGAGTTAACTACCGCAGATCGCAGCTACAGCTCATAGAGGTCGGGAGTCGGCTATGTGATCCTGCAGCTCCCGCCTCCTGTATATGAATGAATGATAGATTAATCTTCATTGGTGGAGCAGTGGCCATAGCTCCTCCCCTCCTCCTGTCCCCTGTCCTTACATTGGCGGCAGCGGCAGGAGCAGCACAGGGGGAGGAGACACTGTTCCTTCTCCCCTGTGCTGCTAAGGGGAACACGGAGAGCGCTGTCAGCAGCGCGATCTGTGTTCCCCATACACTATCGGAATATCGGCAAAATAGATGCCGATACCGATAGTGTTCAAAATCCTGAATATCGGCAAATCCGATAATCGGTCGATCCCTAACGTAAATCCCAGAGAACCGTTTACCTTATCTTATCTGTAGTGTTACATATGACTGCAGGTACATTATCTACTACATTATGTGCACACAGGAAGTTATCACTGTTATCTGGGGTGTTACATAGGACTGTAGGTGACATCTACTAAATTTTTTGTACTCAGAGTCTCTATGCAACACCACAGGTAACACGGCAAAAACTCTCAGAAAAAATATAATGTAGTAGATGTTACCTGCAGTCCTATGTAACACCCCACATAACAAAGTAAATTATTGTGTTATGTGGGGTGTTAGGCTGCTTTCACACTAGCGTTCGGCTGTCCGCTCGTGAGCTCCATTTGAAGGGGCTCACGAGCGGACCCGAACGCCTCCGTCCAGCCCTGATGCAGTCTGAATAGAGCGGATCCGCTCAGACTACATCAGTCTGGCGGCGTTCAGCCTCCGCTCCGCTCGCCTCCGCACGGACAGGCGGACAGCTGAACACTGCTTGCAGCGTTCGGGTGTCCGCCTGGCCGTGCGGATCCGTGCGGATCCGTCCAGACTTACAATGTAAGTCAATGGGGACGGATCCGTTTGAAGATGCCACAATATGGCTCAATCTTCAAGCGGATCCGTCCCCCATTGACTTTACATTGAAAGTCTGGACGGATCCGTCCGAGGCTATTTTCACACTTAGCTTTTTTTTGCCATTTTAATGCAGACGGATCCGTTCTGAACGGAGCCTCCGTCTGCATTAATATGATCGGATCCGTTCAGAACGGATCCGATCGAACGCTAGTGTGAAAGTAGCCTTACATAGGTCAGCAGGGAACATCTTTTACATTATCTGTACCCAAAAAGTTATCCTTGTGTTATGTAGAGTGTTACATTGGACTGCAGGGAAAATCTACTACATTATCTGTACTCAGAGACTCTGAGTACAAATAATGTACTAGATGTCACCCGCAGTCCTATGTAACACCCCAGATAAAAATGATAACTTTTTGTGTACAGATAATGTAGTAGATGGTACCTGCAGTCCTACGTAACACTACATGGTACCTGCAGTCTGCGCTGCTGAAAGCTGGAGCGCCCTCGCCATTGCCTTGCCATGCTGTTCTCCAACCTCCTCCTCTTCCGGCTAGGACACAGCAGCACACAGTCCTCCAGACTAAAGAAAAAAAATACCTGGGAGCCATTGGCTCATAAACTGAAAAATGTAGGAGCCAGATTATATTTTTAGTTGCCAAATTTAAAATACATATAATTATAATAAAAAAGACTTGGAGCAGAAGATGAGACGCAGATCACAGTAGTAACCCAGCACTATATATAGGAGAATACAGCACCATATACCTCTTACATACAGTGACATCTCCTGTCGTGTAAACCTTCTCTTTCCTCTTCTCCTTCGTTTGACCCAGATCGCCATGAATAATTCTTTCAGCCGCATCTCATCTCTACAGAGTTTGTTACACAGACATGTTAGATTTCTAAATTTTTGCATCAACCTTCCCATCCTGTCCCGACAATGTGATCCTGCTGCCACTCCCAATATTTTGCCCGTTGTGTTCCCCAATGCCCCAGGTACTATACTGCTGTAACAATAGTGAACCCAGTAGATATAATTGGGGTCATTTATCAAACTGGTGTCAAGTAGAACTGGCTTAGTTGCCCATAGCAACCAATCAGATTCCACCTTTCATTTTCAAAAGGAGCTGTCAAAAATGAAAGATGGAATCTGATTGGTTGCTATGGCCAACTACGGCAGTTACTTTGAAAAATGACCCCAAATGTCCCTATAGTGTCTATAGCAATTATAATGCCCCCTAGAGTGCCCCCATTAATCATATTAACATCCTATATTGTGATCCAGGTAATAATGACTGTATAGTGTCCCCAAAAATAATGTTCCCTAATATATCCCTGTAATAGAAATGCCCCTACAGTGTCTCCCCAATAGCAATGTCCCCCACACAGTAATTTCCCCCGCACTGCCCCCACATAGCAATCCCCCCATAGTAATATACCCCATGCAGCCCCCATATAGTAATTTGCCCCTACACTGCCCCCATGTAGTAATTTGTCCACACACTACCCCCCCATGTAGTAGTTTGCCCCCACACTGCCCCCATGTAGTAATTTGTCCACACACTACCCCCCATGTAGTAATTTGCCCCCACACTGCCCCCATGTAGTAATTTGCCCCCACTGTCCCTTCAGTAATATGTCCTCCTGGGCTCCCCAGTAATGTCCCCCAAAGTTGGCACACATACACATAAAAAAAAATCTGAAAAGCTAATACTTACCTGTGTCCAGGCGCTCGCTTGCATAAGACAGTCACATTGAAGTAGCTGCCAGGACTTTAGTAGCGAACAGCCTGGCACCTCAAACATCAGGCCTTCGGGTAGATTCCCAGACTGTTCCAATACTATAATAACCAAACATTTCATTCATACTGTAATAGAATTTACCAAATAATAGACTAGCCCCTCGCTGCCGTACCAGACCTGGCTCGGCCATTTGGCAGACTGGCCACTCCCCTATTTACCTGCTTACACAGAAAAAACAATTACTCTACACACACTATAGAGATTACACTAAACACACACACACACACACACACAGAATAGACTACAATTACACAGCACTCACTTACCCTATATACATACTATATATAATACACTTACCCTATACACAAGCTGTATAGACTACAATTCAAAGAGGCCCTGGAAAAAAAAACTAAATGTGGTCCTATGTTGTAGGCAGACCCAGATTTACAGAAGATGCAGCCAATATACTTCCCCTAGGACAGTGGGCACTCAGACCCCTCTCTGTGGGCACTTGCACCCTGGAAAAGTCTATGGTGTACCAATATGCCTTAGGCCTCCTGCACACGAACCCTGTGGCCGTGCTGCGGGCCGCAATGCAAGAACACTGACCATGGGGCAGCCGCATTGGATCACGGACCCATTCACTTTAATGGGTCCACGATCTGCAAAAAGATAGGACATGTCCTATCTTTTTTCGGAATGGAAGTACGGGATGAAACCCCATGGAAGCTCTCCGTAGGGTTCCGTTCTGTGCTTCCGTTCCGCACCATTCCGCATCTCCGGATTTGCGGACCCATTAAATTGAAAGCGTCCGCATCCGTCATGCGGAATGCACGTGGAACGGTGCCCATGTATTGCGGATCCGCAAATGCGGTCCTCAATATGGCAACGGGACACCTACAGTCATGTGCAGGAGGCCTTAGACTTTTCCTGCCATTCATCAGCGCAGGCGCACTATGAACACCACAGGCAGCGCACTGAGTGTAAACAGGCTTTTATAGCGAAAAGTACATGGAAGATATACTATACTGGACTGTAGTATTCAGGGGAAATTCCCATGTTGGCACTTTGTAATAAATATGTGGGTTTTGGGGTGCAGTTTGGGCACTCGGTCTCTAAAAGGTTTGCCATCACTGGCCTAGGAGAACCAAATACCACAGGGCAGCACAAAATACTGCATCAGCAGAACCAAATACCGCAGCGCAATATACTGTCCCAGCAGCACTATATACCACACTGCAGTAGATTATACTACCCCAGCAGAAACAAATACCACAGTGCAGCACAATATACTGTCCCAGCAGCACTATATACCACACTGCAGTAGATTATACTACCCCAGCAGAAACAAATACCACAGTGCAGCACAATATACTGTCCCAGCAGCACTATACACCACACTGCAGTAGATTATACTACCCCAGCAGAAACAAATACCACAGTGCAGCACAATATACTGTCCCAGCAGCACTATATACCACACTGCAGTAGATTATACTACCCCAGCAGAAACAAATACCACAGTGCAGCACAATATACTGTCCCAGCAGCACTATACACCACACTGCAGTAGATTATACTACCCCAGCAGAAACAAATACCACAGTGCAGCACAATATACTGTCCCAGCAGCACTATATACCACACTGCAGTAGATTATACTACCCCAGCAGAAACAAATACCACAGTGCAGCACAATATACTGTCCCAGCAGCACTATACACCACACTGCAGTAGATTATACTACCCCAGCAGAAACAAATACCACAGTGCAGCACAATATACTGTCCCAGCAGCACTATATACCACACTGCAGTAGATTATACTACCCCAGCAGAAACAAATACCACAGTGCAGCACAATATACTGTCCCAGCAGCACTATATACCACACTGCAGGAGATTATACTACCCCAGCAGAAACAAATACCACAGTGCAGCACAATATACTGCCCCAGCAGCACTATATACCACACTGCAGTAGATTATACTACCCCAGCAGAAACAAATACCACAGTGCAGCGCAATATACTGTCCCAGCAGCACTATATACCACACTGCAGTAGATTATACTACCCCAGCAGAAACAAATACCACAGTGCAGCGCAATATACTGTCCCAGCAGCACTATATACCACACTGCAGTAGATTATACTACCCCAGCAGAAACAAATACCACAGTGCAGCACAATATACTGTCCCAGCAGCACTATACACCACACTACAGTAGATTATACTACCCCAGCAGAAACAAATACCACAGTGCAGCACAATATACTGTCCCAGCAGCACTATATACCACACTGCAGTAGATTATACTACCCCAGCAGAAACAAATGCCACAGTGCAGCGCAATATACTGTCCCAGCAGCACTATATACCACACTGCAGTAGATTATACTACCGCAGCAGAAACAAATACCACAGTGCAGCACAATATACTGTCCCAGCAGAAATTATATATATTGTGCTGCACATTAGTATTTGGTCTGCAGCAGCTGATGTGCCCCATTTACACAAGATACCTCTCAAGAAGCTGCCCCTCTGTGGTGGCAAGTGCCAGCTGCCATGTTATGTCTTCCTTCTCCTTCATTTGTCTCTAATTAAAATATGGAGGATGGGGGTGAGGACATAAGACGCAGGCAGCAGCACAGAGCCACCATCAGCTACCATACATACAGGAGAATTCAGCACTACATATCTCTTACTGTACATCCAGTGCAGAGTTTACCACACAAACATCTCACAATCCTCAATTTCCCATCATCTTCCTGACCCTGGTGCCCAGACCTGTGCTTCTGCCAGTATTAATAATGCCCTCTATAGTGCACTCCGTAATAATAATGTCCTAATAGTTCCCCATATAATAATAATGCTCCCTATTGTGCCCCAGTAATAATAATGCTCCCAATAGTTCCTCAAGCAATAATACCACATATAGTGCCCCTTGTAATAATAATTTCCCTTATAGTGTCGTTGATAATAATACCCTCCACAATACCCTTGGTCATAATAATACCCCCTATTATGCCTCCAATATAAGGCGTTCACAGTTCCCCCAGAAATACTTATGTCCCCAATTGTGTCTCTGGTAATAATAATAACCTCCTAGTGCCCACAACAACGTCCATCTCCACTGCCCCAGTAATGTCCACTGACCGTTCCCTGTCGTAGTCCCGTTCCCCACCACTGTCTGTGATGCAGGCCGCAGGCCGCTTCTTGCCTGAAGCCTATGTCCTGGGGAGGTATGGCAGTGAGAATCACCTGGAGGGCAGACTAGTAGGTAAGTCTGTTATGACTCTATCCAGCCTTCGGGTGTCAAAGGACCTGACAACAGGCGGTACTGGTGGTGCCCTGGTTGGGCAGCAAGATAAGATAGCAGCAGGGCTGCCATGCTAGGAGCCCTCATTACAATATGCTGCATTGTCATTATTATGCTGGTGACATTATAATGAGAGCGCAGTAGGGTCGCCTGAGGTGTGCATTGTGCTACAATCTCATTATCTTGTCACCGTGTAAGGCTATTTTCACACTAGCGGCAGGACGGATCCGACAGGCTGATCACCCTGTCGGATCCGTCCTGCCGCTATTTCGACGTGACTCCGGACCGCCTCGCCGTCCCCATTGACTATAATGGGGACGGGGCGGAGCCCTGGCGCAGCACGGCAGTGCACGGCGAAAGGCCACCGGACTAAAAGTACTGCAAGTCCAACTTTTTAGTCCGACGGCCTATCACGGCGAACTGCCGTGCTGCGCCGGAGCGCCACCTCCGTCCCCATTATAGTCAATAGGGACGGAGCGGCGGCACGGCAAAATAGCGGCAGGACGGATCCGACAGGGTGAACAGCCTGTCGGATCCGTCCTGCCGCTAGTGTGAAAGTACCCTAAGAAGGGAAGGTTGCTGCCGGCCCACAGTATACTTAAGGCACAACACCCGCCTGGAATACATTGCCAGTCCGCCCCTGCACTTGCCCTATACACATGTTATATACACTTATTCTATACAAACACTGTATAGACTACAAATACTATATATATTACACTTACCCTATACACACACTATATAGACTACATGTACCCTGTACAGACACCATATTGACTACACTGACACTATTCACACACTATATAGACTACATGTACCCTGAACAGACACCATATTGACTACACTGACACTATACACACACTATATAGACTACATGTACCCTGTACAGACACCATATTGACTACACTGACACTATTCACACACTATATAGACTACATGTACCCTGTACAGACACTATATAGACTACACTGACCCTAAACAAATACTACACTACAGTACACTATACAAACACTGTATAGACTCAGGTACCCTATACACTTACTATATAGACTTTCCTAACCACATGCAAAAACTACACAGACTACATTTACTGAATACAAACACAATATAGTATTTACTAATCCTAGACTAAGGGCACATGCACACGACTGTATGATTGGTCTGTATCTGATCTGCAATTTCTGCGGATCAGATGAGAACCCATTAATTTCAACCGGGTCGCAAAAGATGCGGACAGTACACTGTGTGCTGTCCTCATCTGTATGTCGGTCTCGAGGCTCCACAAAAAAAAAGTAAAAAAATAAATGGGGGCAGGCTTGCTGCCGAGATCAGTGTTTTGCGGATCCGCAATTTGTGGACCGGAAAACACTTAAAACCGTGTGCATGAGCCCTAACCCTATGCACACACTACATACAGAACACGTAGAGCTCATTCACACAACCATAAGTGTTTTGTGGTCCGCAAAACATGGATACTGGACTTGTGTGCTCCACATTTTGCAGACCACACAATGCTGGTGCTATATAGAAAATGTCTGTTCTTGTCCGCGATTGCAGTGTGCTGTCCACATCTTCTGCGGCCTGTCCTGCCGCTTAATTCCATTTGGAGTGAGCTTCAATTTACTATACACTTTGATTTTCACAAAATATCCTTTCTTGATACATGGGTGAAGCGAAAAGATGATGGTACAGTGTTTACTGATCTATACATTAAAGATACAGATCGTAATAGTTTACTCACCTACACAAGTAGTCATCCCCCAGCAATCAAGAAGGCTATTCCCTTTTCGCAATACCAACGGGTTAAAAGGATCGTGACTGATCAGGATACCTGTGAAATCAGGTTGCAAGAAATGACGAACAAATTCCTTAATATAGGCTATCTCAAAAGAAAAAGTTAGATCAACCGCAGGGACAAAAAACCATTAAACCACCCCGTATTCCACTAGTAGTGAAATATCATCCTTGGACATACAAAATGAGGGGTATAATCAACAAGCACTGGCACATAGTGTCCAGATCATATCCTCAAATAGAGATGTTTCAAAATCCTCCAATGATGTGCTTTAAAAGAGCAGATAATATTCGTGACAAAATTATTAGAGCTGATATAGGCACTAATAAACCTACCTTTAGACAAACTACATTGACTACCCCGCGTCAGGGCACATTTCCGTGTTTAAATTGCAATAACTGCTCGGGCGTCATTAGAGGCTCTACTTTCACTCATCCCCACTCTGGTGAACAAATCCCAATCAAGGGCATGTTCACATGTGATAGTAAAAATGTTATATACATTTTGAAATGTCCCTGCGGCTTGGTCTATGTAGGGGAAACCTCAATGCAAATAAAAGATAGATTAAGTAAGCATAAGTCCACTATTGTTACCCCTACCACATCATTTCCATGAGAAACGTCATGCGATATCGCAAATGCGGTTTCAAGTTATCGAAAGTGTATCATTACCTCGCCGAGGTGGCGATAGGAACAGTCTGCTTCTTAAGCGTGAGGCCTATTGGATCCACCGGTTACAAACGGTGGATCCAAAGGGTCTGAACCGCGAATGTAACATTTCCAGTTTCATTTAGCTCTTAGTTGTATAATAATTTTTACTATATAATATTTACATTATATCTATGTCTTATTTTCAGCGGACCCGATTCCTGAATTCTTTCATTTATTTGATATATCAATCTATCTACATTGATTTCTATGGTCTATAGTATTTTTCTTTGATCGACTCCCATGTGGGTGGAGCTACACAGCATGATGTCATTTCCCTTTTTTTGTCATTCCTCCCCTTTTTCTGTGTATATAAGAGATGTGGATAGGAGTTTATTGTATAGTCTGAAGAAAGCATGTGTTGTGCTGAAACGCGTCGCTATGCTCTATAATATGTGACTGAATAAACTACAGCATCATTGAATAATCATTGCTAGTGCCGGTCCTTCCTTCTTTATCGTAAGTTTTGGGACGCCTCCCCATCGACTCGTGCACCGCATACATCTTAGCAGTGCCGACCCTTCTCTACAAAACATTTTATGGAACGTCGGGCCCATAAAAGAACAGTCCGATCCTATTTTTTGGGTGGACAAGGTGACAAAAAAAAATGGCGAATCGCGCAGTTTTTATTTTATTTTTTCTGTTACAGCGCTCACCGCTTAGGACATTTTTTTTAAAATATTTCAATAGTTTGGACTTTTTGGATGTGGCAATATGTTTATTTATTGTTTATATATTTTATATGTAAAATTTGGAAAGGGGGTGATTTATACTTAATATTCTGATGTGTTTTTTTTTTAACTTTTTATTTAATAACTATTTTCCCCCTCAGGGGCCAGAACCTGGGATCTTTTCATCCCTTGTCCTATTCACCCTGATAGAGCTCTATTAGGGTGAATAGGACCTCACACTGTCCCTGCTGCCCTGTGCATAGTACACACAGCAGCAGGGAGGTGACTATGGCGGCCAAGGCTTCAGTAGCGTCCTGGCTGCCATGGTAACCGATTGGAGCCCCAGGATTACACTGCTGGGGCTCCGATTGGAACTGCCACTGCCTCCAATGAGCGGGAGGGGAGGGGACCCTGTGGCCACTGCCACCAATAATTTTAATACTGCGGGGGGGGGAGGTTGGGGGCGCACTACGCACCAATGATTTTAATACTGGGGAGGAGGAGGAGGAGGGCGCACTGTGCCACCAATGATAATATAATTAACATTTAATACAAGAGGCAGGTGCGGCACCTGAGGGGTTACCTGCCGTTAATCGCAGCTCCCCGCCAGCACCTGCCTCCAGGATTTGTATTAAAGAGAACCTTTCATCTGGCAAAATATTCTGAACTAAGTATCATGATATGTACAGTGGCGCCCAGGGATCTCACTACTATTATCCCTGGGCGCCGCTCCCTTCTCCCGCTATGTCCTCTGGTACCTTCGGGGACTTGGTTATATTGGGTGGAGACTTCAGGGACCTGGTTATACTGGACGGAGACTTCAGGGACCCGGTTATACTGGACGGAGACTTCAGGGACCCGGTTATACTGGACGGAGACTTCAGGGACCCGGTTATACTGGAGGGAGACTTCAGGGACCCGGTTATACTGGGTGGAGACTGCCCTTGTTCTCCTGGGCGTCTCCTACTCCCAGGCTGTAGCGCTGGCCAATCGCAGCGCAGAGATCACAGTCTGGGAGGATTTTTCTCCCAGGCTGTGAGCTCTTTACTGCGATTGGCCAGCACTACAGCCTTGGAGAAGGAGACACCCAGGAGAACAAGGGCAGTCTCCGCCCAGTATAACCAAGTTCCCGAAGATACCGGAGGACATAGCGGGAGAACGGAGCTGCGCCCAGGGATAGCAGTGAGATCCCTGGGCGCCGCTGTACATATCATGATACTTAGTTCAGAATTTTTTGCCAGATAAAAGGTTCTCTTTAAACATTTACTTTCATTGGTGGCAACGGCAGCAGCGGCACAGGGGGGAGGGTGAGACTGCTTCCTTCTCCCCTGTGCTGCTGAGGAGAACACGGAGCGCACTGAGAACAGCACGTTCAATGTTCTCTGATACTAGACTGCGCAATAGCGAACCCTAATATCGAAAAAAAGGCAAATCCTGGTATCGAGGTCAATACCAGGCAAAAGTATCGAAACAACCCTACCCTATACACACACCTCACTTTGTATAGATGACACCCTATGCGCACACACATACCTCACTCTATATAGATGACACCCTATACACACACACACACACCTCACTTTATATAGATGACACCCTATACACACACACACACACACACACACACAACTCACTCTATATTGATGACATTTACCCTATACATAACTCATTCTATATAGATGACACCCTATTCACACACCATATAGATGACACGTATACCCTAGTCACACTAGTTTAGTCCTCCCCCTGTACTCTACCTGGCTGGAGAACATTGATCACCTGACTGAGACATCACGAAAGATCCCGCAGCTTCTGCTTGCTGTAGATGCCTAGAATGGACAGGCTCGTAGTTCTGCCCCCTCTCCAGTCCTTTGCTCCATAGCTGAGGGGAGGGGCGGAGGACTCGTCTGGACGGAGCGCAACACAGAAAACGGGCTGTTCATCTCTCACCTACAGCCTCCTGTCTGCAGCAAGCACATGTGCTGTGGCGCCCCCTTCACAGCCAGGAGTGATGCGCCCTGTGCGATGGCAGAGGTCGCACATGCCTAAGGCCAGCCCTGCATAAAGCCTGGTAGATACACTAGTGCACAGTGGGACTGTCACTAGAGGCTTGCTTCATAGATAATGTGGAAATTTCATTGGTCTATTGCAATCACGTGAGCAGTAAACTGTTGACCAATCAGAAACCACCTTACAACAGTGTGGGGCAATAGTGATCGTTGTCATAGTAACTTAACGGCTTCTTTGCAGTTGCAGCGGGACAGCGAGGGAGGGGATCCAAGAGTGAGCAGGGTTCCTGAAAGGTGCAGAGGAGGAACACGGATGACGACCTCAGGAGCATGGCCCCAAGCGCGGAGCTACAGGAAGCGGAGGAGGAACAAGGATGACGACATCAGGAGGATGGCCCCAAGCGCGGAGCTACAGGAAGCGGAGGAGGTTACAAGTAAGCGGAGGATGATTACATCAGGAGAATGGCTCCATCTAGTGGCAGTTATTGATTTTATATACGATCCTTCTGAATGTTTACCTGGTGCCTACAGGAGGCTGTGCAGCTTAGGCTGTGTCTATTAGAAGCCTCCAATGCAGAGCCTGCCCTGCTGTTTATGCTAGTAAGGGCTCATGCACACGCCCCTGCCCGGCTGTGCCCGTATTGCGGCGGTGTTCATGACCCTAACATAACAGAGAGGTGAGGTGATCGCCTTAGGGCAAGAGATGGGCAGCCGAAGGCCCATGGGTTGAAGGGAAGGGGTTAGGTTAAGAAATTGGCATTAGAGAGGGAGGGGTGCCATTTCAGTTTTTCGCCTCAGGCAGCAGAAAGGCTAGGTGCACCCCTGTGCTGCCCCCATCCTGGTCCGTCGGCTCTGTTGGTGCTGCTCATGTCCTTGATGAGGCCATTTCTGTTTCTCTGTTCCTGTAGCAGAACAGATAAACTGAAATAATAGTCATGATGTGGATGCCGCCTTCCATGTAACGCTATAGAGGCGCTGTGCATTGTCATCAGGTGTGCATTTATAAAAGGGGTGGTACAAAACCCTTAAAGGGATCGTCTGAGTTAACTGAAAAAAGGCAGGAAAGGTATTAGAATACATTACAAAAAATAAAAGATTAAAACATTCTACTTACTTTCCCTTTTAAAAGCCCTTGTGTTCCGGCACCGCCCGTCTGGATTTGTTTTATTGACTGCAGCAATGACATGTCTGTATACCGCATGTGACTGCTGCAGCACATCACTTGCACAAGACTGCTGAGACCAGTGATTGGCTGCAGCGGTCACATACAGAATCACTAGGCACATAGCAAGTGGTGCTGGAACAGAGTGGGTTCAGGCTGGTAATTCTTGTAGCTTCCTGCCTTTTTTACTTTACAGGGGTTCTCCACTCCCAGCATTTGTAGGATATGCCACAAAAGTCAAATAGGAATGGGTCCTATCTCCAAAGTGGGGCCCCCAAACTAGAAGGAGTAGCCACTCTCTATTGATTACTATAGGAGGTCTGAAAATAGCCATATGAACATGTTGTCACTCCGCCTAGGAAAAGCAGGCCTACCGATCAGATACTGATCTCCTATCTCAAATAACCCTTTTAAGGCTGCTTTCACACTAGCGTTCGTCGGTCCGCTCGTGAGCTCCGTTTGAAGGAGCTCACGAGCGGACCCGAACGCCTCCGTCCAGCCCTGATGCAGTCTGAATGGATGCGGATCCGCTCAGACTGCATCAGGCGAGCGGATCCGTTCAGACTTACAATGTAAGTCAATGGGAACGGATCCGCTTGAAGATGTCACTATATGGCTCAATCTTCAAGCGGATCCGTCCCTCATTGACTTTACATTGAAAGTCTGAACGGATCCGCTCAGGCTACTTTCACACTTAGAATTTTTTCTAAGTTATTAATGCAGACGGATCCGTACTGAACGGAGCCTCCGTCTGCATTAATATGATCGGATCCGTTCAGAACGGATCCGATCGAACGTTAGTGTGAAAGTAGCCTTAGTTGTACACGGGGGAGGTGATATCAGTGATTAATAGCATTCTCTGTCTAAGTGTGTATACATAGATAGCTATCAGTCACTGATAGTTGTACACGGGGGAGGTGATATCAGTGATTGTTAGCATCCTCTGTCTAAGTGTGTATACATAGATAGCTATCAGTCAGTGATAGTTGTACACAGGGGAGGTGTTATCAGTGATTGGTAGCATCCTTTGTCTAAGTGTGTATTGTATGTAATATAGCAGGCTGGTTTTAAATCTGTAAAGAAACAGATGGGCGCACCATAGGGTAATTCTGTGAGTGTATAGTGATATACGGAGAGAATTGGTAAGGCTCACCTTATATGGTTGTGCAAAGGTAGGCACAACACTATTTAAGGTATTTTCAAATAAGCCTGGACGTCTGGATATGGCGGTCTGCAGCCTCGGGACCACAAGGGATCTTCAAAAGGAGAAGCCTGGAGCCCCCAAGAAGATAGTAGTACAAGAGAACAAAACACGTCCCACGGCGCAAATTACCGTCAGCCAGTCACCAGGATCAAGAAGGAATCTTTTATTGCAGCGATACAACGCGTTTCGGGGAATCACTCCCCTTCATCAGGTACAAAAGAGCTGCACCCATAGATAGCGATCAGTCACTGATAGTTGTACACGGGGGAGGTGTTATCAGTGATTGGTAGCATCCTCTGTCTAAGTGTGTATACATAGATAGCTATCAGTCACTGATAGTTGTACACGGGGGAGGTGATATCAGTGATTGGTAGCATCCTCTGTCTAAGTGTGTATACATAGATAGCTATCAGTCACTGATAGTTGTACACAGGGGAGGTGATATCAGTGATTGGTAGCATCCTCTGTCTAAGTGTGTATACATAGATAGCTGTCAGTCAGTGATAGTTGTACACGGGGGAGGTGATATCAGTGATTGATAGCATTCTCTGTCTAAGTGTGTATACATAGATAACTGTCAGTCAGTGATAGTTGTACACGGGGGAGGTGATATCAGTGATTGGTAGCATCCTCTGTCTAAGTGTGTATACATAGATAGCTGTCAGTCAGTGATAGTTGTACACGGGGGAGGTGATATCAGTGATTGGTAGCATCCTCTGTCTAAGTGTGTATACATAGATAGCTGTCAGTCAGTGATAGTTGTACACGGGGGAGGTGATATCAGTGATTGATAGCATTCTCTGTCTAAGTGTGTATACATAGATAACTGTCAGTCAGTGATAGTTGTACACGGGGGAGGTGATATCAGTGATTGGTAGCATCCTCTGTCTAAGTGTGTATACATAGATAGCTGTCAGTCAGTGATAGTTGTACACGGGGGAGGTGATATCAGTGATTGGTAGCATCCTCTGTCTAAGTGTGTATACATAGATAGCTGTCAGTCAGTGATAGTTGTACACAGGGGAGGTGATATCAGTGATTGATAGCATCCTCTGTGCAAGGTGTGTATACATAGATAGCTGTCAGTCAGTGATAGTTGTACACAGGGGAGGTGTTATCAGTGATTGGTAGCATCCTCTGTCTAAGTGTGTATACATAGATAGCTATCAGTCACTGATAGTTGTACACAGTGGAGGTGATATCAGTGATTGATAGCATCCTCTGTGCAAGGTGTGTATACATAGATAGCTGTCAGTCAGTGATAGTTGTACACAGGGGAGGTGTTATCAGTGATTGGTAGCATCCTCTGTCTAAGTGTGTATACATAGATAGCTGTCAGTCAGTGATAGTTGTACACAGGGGAGGTGATATCAGTGATTGATAGCATTCTCTGTCTAAGTGTGTATACATAGATAACTGTCAGTCAGTGATAGTTGTACACGGGGGAGGTGATATCAGTGATTGGTAGCATCCTCTGTCTAAGTGTGTATACATAGATAGCTATCAGTCACTGATAGTTGTACACAGTGGAGGTGATATCAGTGATTGATAGCATTCTCTGTGCAAGGTGTGTATACATAGATAGCTGTCAGTCACTGATAGTTGTACACGGGGGTGGTGTTATCAGTGATTGGTAGCATCCTCTGTCTAAGTGTGTATACATAGATAGCTATCAGTCACTGATAGTTGTACACAGGGGAGGTGATATCAGTGATTGATAGCATCCTCTGTGCAAGGTGTGTATACATAGATAGCTGTCATCACTGATAGTTGTACACGGGGGTGGTGTTATCAGTGATTGGTAGCATCCTCTGTCTAAGTGTGTATACATAGATAGCTATCAGTCACTGATAGTTGTACACAGGGGAGGTGATATCAGTGATTGATAGCATTCTCTGTCTAAGTGTGTATACATAGATAACTGTCAGTCAGTGATAGTTGTACACGGGGGAGGTGATATCAGTGATTGGTAGCATCCTCTGTCTAGTGTTTATACATAGATAGCTATCAGTCAGTGATAGTTGTACACAGGGGAGGTGTTATCAGTGATTGGTAGCATCCTCTGTCTAAGTGTGTATACATAGATAGCTATCAGTCAGTGATAGTTGTACACAGGGGAGGTGTTATCAGTGATTGATAGCATTATCTGTGTAAGTGTGTATACATAGATAGCTGTCAGTCAGTGATAGTTGTACACAGGGGAGGTGATATCAGTGATTGGTAGCATCCTCTGTCTAAGTGTGTATACATAGATAGCTATCAGTCACTGATAGTTGTACACAGGGGAGGTGATATCAGTGATTGATAGCATTCTCTGTCTAAGTGTGTATACATAGATAACTGTCAGTCAGTGATAGTTGTACACGGGGGAGGTGATATCAGTGATTAGTAGCATCCTCTGTCTAAGTGTTTATACATAGATAGCTATCAGTCAGTGATAGTTGTACACAGGGGAGGTGTTATCAGTGATTGGTAGAATCCTCTGTCTAAGTGTGTATACATAGATAGCTATCAGTCAGTGATAGTTGTACACAGGGGAGGTGATATCAGTGATTGATAGCATTCTCTGTGCAAAGTGTGTATACATAGATAGCTATCAGTCACTGATAGTTGTACACAGGGGAGGTGATATCAGTGATTGATAGCATTCTCTGTGCAAAGTGTGTATACATAGATAGCTATCAGTCACTGATAGTTGTACACGGAGGAGGTGATATCAGTGATTGATAGCATTCTCTGTGCAAAGTGTGTATACATAGATAGCTAATAGTCACTGATAGTTGTACACAGAGGAGGTGTTATCAGTGATTGGTAGCATCCTCTGTCTAAGTGTGTATACATAGATAGCTATCAGTCACTGATAGTTGTACACAGGGGAGGTGATATCAGTGATTGATAGCATTCTCTGTCTAAGTGTGTATACATAGATAGCTGTAAGTCAGTGATAGTTGTACACAGGGGAGGTGATATCAGTGATTGGTAGCATCCTCTGTGCAAGGTGTGTATACATAGATAGCTGTCAGTCAGTGATAGTTGTACACAGGGGAGGTGTTATCAGTGATTGGTAGCATCCTCTGTCTAAGTGTGTATACATAGATAGCTATCAGTCACTGATAGTTGTACACAGGGGGGGGGGGGGGGTGATATCAGTGATTGATAGCATTCTCTGTGCAAAGTGTGTATACATAGATAGCTATCAGTCACTGATAGTTGTACATGGGGGAGGTGTTAACAGTGATTGGTAGCATCCTCTGTCTAAGTGTGTATACATAGATAGCTATCAGTCACTGATAGTTGTACACAGGGGAGGTGTTATCAGTGATTGGTAGCATCCTCTGCCTAAGTGTGTATACATAGATAGCTATCAGTCAGTGATAGTTGTACACAGGGGAGGTGATATCAGTGATTGACAGCATTCTCTCTGCAAAGTGTGTATACATAGATAGCTATCAGTCACTGATAGCTGTACACGGGGGAAGTGTTACCAGTGATTGATAGCATTCTCTCTGCAAAGTGTGTATACATAGATAGCTATCAGTCACTGATAGTTGTACACGGGGGAGGTGTTATTAGTGATTGGTAGCATCCTCTGTCTAAGTGTGTATACATAGATAGCTATCAGTCACTGATAGTTGTACACAGGGGAGGTGATATCAGTGATTGATAGCATTCTCTGTCTAAGTGTGTATACATAGATAACTGTCAGTCAGTGATAGCTGTACACGGGGGAGGTGATATCAGTGATTGGTAGCATCCTCTGTCTAAGTGTGTATACATAGATAGCTATCAGTCAGTGATAGTTGTACACAGGGGAGGTGTTATCAGTGATTGGTAGCATCCTCTGTCTAAGTGTGTATACATAGATAGCTATCAGTCAGTGATAGTTGTACACAGGGGAGGTGTTATCAGTGATTGGTAGCATTCTCTGTGCAAAGTGTGTATACATAGATAGCTATCAGTCACTGATAGTTGTACACGGAGGAGGTGATATCAGTGAATGATAGCATTCTCTGTTTAAGTGTGTATACATAGATAGCTAATAGTCACTGATAGTTGTACACGGGGGAGGTGTTATCAGTGATTGGTAGCATCCTCTGTCTAAGTGTGTATACATAGATAGCTATCAGTCACTGATAGTTGTACACAGGGGAGGTGATATCAGTGATTGATAGCATTCTCTGTCTAAGTGTGTATACATAGATAGCTATCAGTCACTGATAGTTGTACACAGGGGAGGTGATATCAGTGATTGATAGCATTCTCTGTCTAAGTGTGTATACATAGATAGCTGTAAGTCAGTGATAGTTGTACACAGGGGAGGTGATATCAGTGATTGATAGCATCCTCTGTGCAAGGTGTGTATACATAGATAGCTGTCAGTCAGTGATAGTTGTACACAGGGGAGGTGTTATCAGTGATTGGTAGCATCCTCTGTCTAAGTGTGTATACATAGATAGCTGTCAGTCACTGATAGTTGTACACAGGGGGGGGGGGGGTGATATCAGTGATTGATAGCATTCTCTGTGCAAAGTGTGTATACATAGATAGCTATCAGTCACTGATAGTTGTACATGGGGAAGGTGTTAACAGTGATTGGTAGCATCCTCTGTCTAAGTGTGTATACATAGATAGCTATCAGTCACTGATAGTTGTACACAGGGGAGGTGTTATCAGTGATTGGTAGCATCCTCTGTCTAAGTGTGTATACATAGATAGCTATCAGTCAGTGATAGTTGTACACAGGGGAGGTGTTATCAGTGATTGATAGCATTCTCTGTCTAAGTGTGTATACATAGATAGCTATCAGTCAGTGATAGTTGTACACAGGGGAGGTGTTATCAGTGATTGATAGCATTATCTGTGTAAGTGTGTATACATAGGTAGCTGTCAGTCAGTGATAGTTGTACACAGGGGAGGTGATATCAGTGATTGGTATCATCCTCTGTCTAAGTGTGTATACATAGATAGCTGTCGGTCAGTGATAGTTGTACACAGGGGAGGTGATATCAGTGATTGGTAGCATCCTCTGTCTAAGTGTGTATACATAGATAGCTATCAGTCAGTGATAGTTGTACACAGGGGAGGTGATATCAGTGATTGATAGCATTCTCTGTGTAAGTGTGTATACATAGATAGCTATCAGTCAGTGATAGTTGTACACAGGGGAGGTGATATCAGTGATTGATAGCATTCTCTGTGCAAAGTGTGTATACATAGATAGCTATCAGTCACTGATAGTTGTACACGGAGGAGGTGATATCAGTGATTGATAGCATTCTCTGTGCAAAGTGTGTATACATAGATAGCTAATAGTCACTGATAGTTGTACACAGAGGAGGTGTTATCAGTGATTGGTAGCATCCTCTGTCTAAGTGTGTATACATAGATAGCTGTAAGTCAGTGATAGTTGTACACAGGGGAGGTGATATCAGTGATTGATAGCATCCTCTGTGCAAGGTGTGTATACATAGATAGCTGTCAGTCAGTGATAGTTGTACACAGGGGAGGTGTTATCAGTGATTGGTAGCATTCTCTGTCTAAGTGTGTATACATAGATAGCTATCAGTCACTGATAGTTGTACACAGGGGGGGGGGTGATATCAGTGATTGATAGCATTCTCTGTGCAAAGTGTGTATACATAGATAGCTATCAGTCACTGATAGTTGTACATGGGGGAGGTGTTAACAGTGATTGGTAGCATCCTCTGTCTAAGTGTGTATACATAGATAGCTATCAGTCACTGATAGTTGTACACAGGGGAGGTGTTATCAGTGATTGGTAGCATCCTCTGCCTAAGTGTGTATACATAGATAGCTATCAGTCAGTGATAGTTGTACACAGGGGAGGTGATATCAGTGATTGACAGCATTCTCTCTGCAAAGTGTGTATACATAGATAGCTATCAGTCACTGATAGCTGTACACGGGGGAAGTGTTATCAGTGATTGGTAGCATCCTCTGTCTAAGTGTGTATACATAGATAGCTATCAGTCACTGATAGTTGTACACGGGGGAGGTGTTATTAGTGATTGGTAGCATCCTCTGTCTAAGTGTGTATACATTGATAGCTATCAGTCACTGATAGTTGTACACAGGGGAGGTGTTATCAGTGATTGATAGCATTCTCTGTGTAAGTGTGTATACATAGATAGCTGTCAGTCAGTGATAGTTGTACACGGGGGAGGTGATATCAGTGATTGATAGCATTCTCTGTCTAAGTGTGTATACATAGATAACTGTCAGTCAGTGATAGCTGTACACGGGGGAGGTGATATCAGTGATTGGTAGCATCCTCTGTCTAAGTGTGTATACATAGATAGCTATCAGTCAGTGATAGTTGTACACAGGGGAGGTGTTATCAGTGATTGGTAGCATCCTCTGTCTAAGTGTGTATACATAGATAGCTATCAGTCAGTGATAGTTGTACACAGGAGAGGTGTTATCAGTGATTGGTAGCATTCTCTGTGCAAAGTGTGTATACATAGATAGCTATCAGTCACTGATAGTTGTACACGGAGGAGGTGATATCAGTGAATGATAGCATTCTCTGTTTAAGTGTGTATACATAGATAGCTAATAGTCACTGATAGTTGTACACAGAGGAGGTGTTATCAGTGATTGGTAGCATCCTCTGTCTAAGTGTGTATACATAGATAGCTATCAGTCACTGATAGTTGTACACAGGGGAGGTGATATCAGTGATTGATAGCATTCTCTGTCTAAGTGTGTATACATAGATAGCTGTAAGTCAGTGATAGTTGTACACAGGGGAGGTGATATCAGTGATTGATAGCATTATCTGTGCAAGGTGTGTATACATAGATAGCTGTCAGTCAGTGATAGTTGTACACAGGGGAGGTGATATCAGTGATTGATAGCATCCTCTGTGCAAGGTGTGTATACATAGATAGCTGTCAGTCAGTGATAGTTGTACACAGGGGAGGTGTTATCAGTGATTGGTAGCATCCTCTGTCTAAGTGTGTATACATAGATAGCTATCAGTCACTGATAGTTGTACACAGGGGGGGGGGGTGATATCAGTGATTGATAGCATTCTCTGTGCAAAGTGTGTATACATAGATAGCTATCAGTCACTGATAGTTGTACATGGGGGAGGTGTTAACAGTGATTGGTAGCATCCTCTGTCTAAGTGTGTATACATAGATAGCTATCAGTCACTGATAGTTGTACACAGGGGAGGTGATATCAGTGATTGATAGCATTCTCTGTGCAAAGTGTGTATACATAGATAGCGATGAGTCACTGATAGTTGTACACGGGGGAGGTGTTATTAGTGATTGGTAGCATCCTCTGTCTAAGTGTGTATACATACAGTCATGTGAAAAAATTAGGACACCCTTTGAAAGCATGTGGTTTTTTGTAACATTTTTAATAAAAGGTTATTTCATCTCCGTTTCAACAATACAGAGAGATTAAAGTAATCCAACTAAACAAAGAAAACTGAAGAAAAGTCTTTTCAAGATCTTCTGTAAATGTCATTCTACAAAAATGCCTATTCTAACTGAGGAAAAAGATAGGACACCCTCACATGTATTCCCTCTTAAATTGGCTCAGATCTCACACAGGTATATCACACCAGGTGCACATAATTAGTAGATCGTTACTCTGCATGTTGAATGAGGCTTGCCCTATTTAAACCTCAGACATTTAGTTTGGTGTGCTCCTGACTGTTGAAGTGAGAGTGAGCACCATGGTGAGAGCAAAAGAGCTGTCAGAGGACTTCAGAAAAAAGATTGTAGCAGCCTATGAGTCTGGGAAGGGATTTAAAAAGATCTCAAAAGATTTTGAAATCAGCCATTCCACTGTCCGGAAGATAGTCTACAAGTGGAGGGCTTTCAAAACAACTGCCAACATGCCCAGGACTGGTCGCCCCAGCAAGTTCACCCCAAGAGCAGACCGCAAGATGCTAAAAGAGGTCTCCAAAAACCCTAAAGTGTCATCTCGAGAACTACAGCAGGCTCTGGCTACTGTTGATGTAGAAGTACATGCCTCTACAATCAGAAAGAGACTGTACAAGTTTAACTTGCATGGGAGGTGTGCAAGGAGGAAACCTTTGCTTTCCAAGAGAAACATCGAGGCCAGACTGACATTTGCCAGAGATAAAGTTGACAAAGACCAGGACTTCTGGAATAATGTTCTTTGGACAGATGAGTCCAAAATTGAATTATTTGGACACAACAGCAGAGGACATGTTTGGCGTAAACCAAACACAGCATTCCAAGAAAAGAACCTCATACCAACTGTGAAGCATGGAGGTGGAAGTGTCATGGTTTGGGGCTGCTTTGCTGCAGCAGGACCTGGTCAGCTCACCATCATAGAATCCACGATGAATTCTACTGTGTATCAGAAGGTGCTTGAAGAACATGTGAGACCATCAGTTAGAAAATTAAAGCTGAAGCGGAACTGGACCATGCAACATGACAATGACCCAAAACATACTAGTAAATCAACCAAAGATTGGCTGAAAAAGAAGAAATGGAGAGTCCTGGAATGGCCAAGTCAAAGTCCAGATTTGAATCCCATTGAGATGCTGTGGGGTGACTTGAAAAGGGCTGTACGTGCAAGAAACCCCTCAAACATCTCACAGCTGAAAAAGTTCTGCATTGAGGAGTGGGGTAAAATTTCCTCAGACCGATGTCGAAGACTGGTAGATGGCTACAAGAACCGTCTCACTGCAGTTATTTCAGCCAAAGGAGGTAACACTCGCTATTAGGGGCAAGGGTGTCCTATCTTTTTCCTCAGTTAGAATAGGCATTTTTGTAGAATGACATTTACAGAAGATCTTGAAAAGACTTTTCTTCAGTTTTCTTTGTTTAGTTGGATTACTTTAATCTCTCTGTATTGTTGAAACGGAGATGAAATAACCTTTTATTAAAAATGTTACAAAAAACCACATGCTTTCAAAGGGTGTCCTAATTTTTTCACATGACTGTAGATAGCTATCAGTCACTGATAGTTGTACACAGGGGAGGTGATATCAGTGATTGATAGCATTCTCTCTGCAAAGTGTGTATACATAGATAGCTATCAGTCACTGATAGCTGTACACGGGGGAAGTGTTATCAGTGATTGGTAGCATCCTCTGTCTAAGTGTGTATACATAGATAGCTATCAGTCAGTGATAGGCTAGTTTCACACTAGCGTTCGGCTGTCCGCTCGTGAGCTCCGTTTGAAGGGGCTCACGAGCGGACCCGAACGCTTCCATCCAGCCCTGATGCAGTCTGAATGGATGCGGATCCGCTCAGACTGCATCAGTCTGGCGGCGTTCAGCATCTGCTTCGCTCAGCAGGCGGACACCTGAACGCTGCTTGCAGCGTTCGGGTTTCCGCCTGGCCGTGCGGAGGCGTTCGGATCCGTCCAGACTTACAATGTAAGTCAATGGGGACGGATCCGTTTGAAGATGCCACAATATGGCTCAATCTTCAAGCGGATCCGTCCCCCATTGACTATCAATGTAAAAGTCTGGACGGATCCGCTCAGGCTAATTTCACACATTAGCTTTTTTTTGCCGATATAATGCAGACGGATCCGATCGAACGCTAGTGTGAAAGTAGCCATAGTTCTACACAGAGGAGGTGTTATCAGTGATTGATAGCATTCTCTGTCTAAGTGTGTATACATAGATAGCTATCAGTCACTGATAGTTGTACACAGGGGAGGTGATATCAGTGATTGATAGCATTCTCTGTCTAAGTGTGTATACATAGATAGCTATCAGTCACTGATAGTTGTACACAGGGGAGGTGATATCAGTGATTGATAGCATTCTCTGTGCAAGGTGTGTATACATAGATAGCTGTCAGTCAGTGATAGTTGTACACAGGGGAGGTGTTATCAGTGATTGGTAGCATTCTCTGTCTAAGTGTGTATACATAGATAGCTATCAGTCACTGATAGTTGTACACAGGGGGGGGGGGGGGTGATATCAGTGATTGATAGCATTCTCTGTGCAAAGTGTGTATACATAGATAGCTATCAGTCACTGATAGTTGTACACAGGGGAGGTGTTATCAGTGATTGGTAGCATCCTCTGCCTAAGTGTGTATACATAGATAGCTATCAGTCAGTGATAGTTGTACACAGGGGAGGTGATATCAGTGATTGACAGCATTCTCTCTGCAAAGTGTGTATACATAGATAGCTATCAGTCACTGATAGCTGTACACGGGGGAAGTGTTATCAGTGATTGGTAGCATCCTCTGTCTAAGTGTGTATACATAGATAGCTATCAGTCACTGATAGTTGTACACGGGGGAGGTGTTATTAGTGATTGGTAGCATCCTCTGTCTAAGTGTGTATACATTGATAGCTATCAGTCACTGATAGTTGTACACAGGGGAGGTGTTATCAGTGATTGATAGCATTCTCTGTGTAAGTGTGTATACATAGATAGCTGTCAGTCAGTGATAGTTGTACACGGGGGAGGTGATATCAGTGATTGATAGCATTCTCTGTCTAAGTGTGTATACATAGATAACTGTCAGTCAGTGATAGCTGTACACGGGGGAGGTGATATCAGTGATTGGTAGCATCCTCTGTCTAAGTGTGTATACATAGATAGATATCAGTCAGTGATAGTTGTACACAGGGGAGGTGTTATCAGTGATTGGTAGCATCCTCTGTCTAAGTGTGTATACATAGATAGCTATCAGTCAGTGATAGTTGTACACAGGAGAGGTGTTATCAGTGATTGGTAGCATTCTCTGTGCAAAGTGTGTATACATAGATAGCTATCAGTCACTGATAGTTGTACACGGAGGAGGTGATATCAGTGAATGATAGCATTCTCTGTTTAAGTGTGTATACATAGATAGCTAATAGTCACTGATAGTTGTACACAGAGGAGGTGTTATCAGTGATTGGTAGCATCCTCTGTCTAAGTGTGTATACATAGATAGCTATCAGTCACTGATAGTTGTACACAGGGGAGGTGATATCAGTGATTGATAGCATTCTCTGTCTAAGTGTGTATACATAGATAGCTGTAAGTCAGTGATAGTTGTACACAGGGGAGGTGATATCAGTGATTGATAGCATCCTCTGTGCAAGGTGTGTATACATAGATAGCTGTCAGTCAGTGATAGTTGTACACAGGGGAGGTGATATCAGTGATTGATAGCATCCTCTGTGCAAGGTGTGTATACATAGATAGCTGTCAGTCAGTGATAGTTGTACACAGGGGAGGTGTTATCAGTGATTGGTAGCATCCTCTGTCTAAGTGTGTATACATAGATAGCTATCAGTCACTGATAGTTGTACACAGGGGGGGGGGTGATATCAGTGATTGATAGCATTCTCTGTGCAAAGTGTGTATACATAGATAGCTATCAGTCACTGATAGTTGTACATGGGGGAGGTGTTAACAGTGATTGGTAGCATCCTCTGTCTAAGTGTGTATACATAGATAGCTATCAGTCACTGATAGTTGTACACAGGGGAGGTGATATCAGTGATTGATAGCATTCTCTCTGCAAAGTGTGTATACATAGATAGCTATCAGTCACTGATAGCTGTACACGGGGGAAGTGTTATCAGTGATTGGTAGCATCCTCTGTCTAAGTGTGTATACATAGATAGCTATCAGTCAGTGATAGGCTAGTTTCACACTAGCGTTCGGCCGTCCGCTCGTGAGCTCCGTTTGAAGGGGCTCACGAGCGGACCCGAACGCTTCCATCCAGCCCTGATGCAGTCTGAATGGATGCGGATCCGCTCAGACTGCATCAGTCTGGCGGCGTTCAGCATCTGCTTCGCTCAGCAGGCGGACACCTGAACGCTGCTTGCAGCGTTCGGGTTTCCGCCTGGCCGTGCGGAGGCGTTCGGATCCGTCCAGACTTACAATGTAAGTCAATGGGGACGGATCCGTTTGAAGATGCCACAATATGGCTCAATCTTCAAGCGGATCCGTCCCCCATTGACTATCAATGTAAAAGTCTGGACGGATCCGCTCAGGCTAATTTCACACTTAGCTTTTTTTTGCCGATATAATGCAGACGGATCCGATCGAACGCTAGTGTGAAAGTAGCCATAGTTCTACACAGAGGAGGTGTTATCAGTGATTGATAGCATTCTCTGTCTAAGTGTGTATACATAGATAGCTATCAGTCACTGATAGTTGTACACAGGGGAGGTGATATCAGTGATTGATAGCATTCTCTGTCTAAGTGTGTATACATAGATAGCTATCAGTCACTGATAGTTGTACACAGGGGAGGTGATATCAGTGATTGATAGCATTCTCTGTCTAAGTGTGTATACATAGATAGCTGTCAGTCAGTGATAGTTGTACACAGGGGAGGTGATATCAGTGATTGATAGCATCCTCTGTGTAAGTGTGTATACATAGATAGCTATCAGTCACTGATAGTTGTACACAGGGGAGGTGATATCAGTGATTGATAGCATCCTCTGTGCAAGGTGTGTATACATAGATAGCTATCAGTCACTGATAGTTGTACACGGGGGAGGTGATATCAGTGATTGATAGCATTCTCTGTCTAAGTGTGTATACATAGATAGCTATCAGTCACTGATAGTTGTACACAGGGGAGGTGTTATCAGTGATTGATAGCATTCTGTGTGTAAGTATGTATACATACATAGCTATCAGTCACTGATAGTTGTACACGGGGGAGGTGATATCAGTGATTGATAGCATTCTGTGTGTAAGTGTGTATACATATATAGCTGTCAGTCACTGATAGTTGTACACGGGGGAGGTGTTATCAGTGATTGATAGCATTCTGTGTGTAAGTGTGTACATACATAGTTGTCAGTCAGTGATAGTTATACACGGGGAAGGTGTTATCAGTGATCGATAGATATCTATGTATACAAACTTACACAGAGAATGCTATTGATCACTGATAACACCTCCCCCGTGTATAACTATCACTGACTGATAACTATGTATGTACACACTTACTCACAGCATGCTATCAATCACTGATATCACCTTGCCTGTTTACAACTATCAGTGACTGATAGCATGGAGGACATAGGACACATAATGACCCAACCATAACTATAACCAGTAAATAAGACACCACACACTTAGTTGAAGAAAATAGGCCGTGCTGCTTTATTATGGGGTTACCGAAATGTAATGAACCAGTGAATCTTTAATAAAAACCATGAACCAAGGTCAAATATTAGACCAATAAAACCAATGACAACCAAGCCCACCCAGCATTAGCTGGGTGACTTTTACCCCCTAATAAGCCACACGACTTGAAAAAAGGGAAGGGTGGGCGGGGCTCAGGTCCGGATCTTCTTCACACTGCAGCAGCTGATAGCGATGTCCCGTCTTTTATTTCCACAGGGTCCAAGCTACAGGACTGCTTCTCCAATCAGCTGATGAGGATTTTCCCGCCGCTTGTGAACTGGCCAATCATCTTCCTGACATCTGACAGCTATCAATATCCACATCTGACAGGACCAGCTGGATCGGATAAAACCAGGTAAGACCTGTCAACATAAGAGAGGGGAGGGGGAGGAAAAAGCAACCACAAAACCATACTGAACTGCCAAAACATTAAAACCACCTGACAGGAAAAAGTGCCCATGTCCGCATGTGTCCCCCAAGCTATCCGCTCTGGGGGGCCCCTGCATGGAGGACATAGGACACATAATGACCCAACCATAACTATAACCAGTAAGTAAGACACCACACACTTAGTTGGAGAAAATAGGCCATGCTGCTTTATTATGGGGTTACCGAAATGTAATGAACCAGTGAATCTTTAATAAAAACCATGAACCAAGGTCAAATATTAGACCAATAAAACCAATGACAACCAAGCCCACCCAGCATTAGCTGGGTGACTTTTAACCACAAGGCCGAGGCTTAACAGGCCGAGGCCCCCCCCCAAAAGCAACACAGACCTTTCTCCAATGCATTATGTAATCCCAGATTAAAGATGTCAAGGCCTACATCAGATAGATGTACATCATCAGACCTAAACAAACCAGGCACAAAACCTTCAAGGTCGGCGTGCCTATAACTAAGCCCTCCTATAGTGGGCAAAAATTTGGACAATGCCCTATTTATTCTTTTTCTTATTTTTTCAAAAAGTCGACCCTCAACAGACGACCAAAGGAATCTTTGTACAATTTCAGAGAAAATTAAAACTGAATCTGGTAGTAAGCTTTTTATAAAAACTAAATCCTGCTTAATTCTCCATAGCAGCTCCAATGTACGAATTTTGCCCACATCGTTACCACCCAGATGAATGATTAATAAATGAGGCAAAGGCCATTTAACTAGCAATTTGTAAAGTAAAGGCAACACCTCATTCCAATGTAGACCTCTTACTCCCCACCAAAATATTCTAAACTGATTCAAGTCAAAAGATAAGTTTTCCGTATAATTCCTCTTACTGGCTCTCTTCTGGGCCCAATAAACAAAGGAGTGCCCCACCACCCAAACTATATACTGGGCACCTGAAAAATATAAGGAAAAATTAATCTATAATAAGTCCGGCCTTATGTAAATTTTAAAACGATTAGAGTTCCAGCGACCTATTCTTTTTATTGCGGATTCCTCTAACCCCAAAGCTGCTGCCTCAGTAGCCACCCCAATGCGAAAAGAGTGAGCAGATATTTTCAAATGCCCTAGTCCTAGCAAAGCAAGACTCCTCTTAAGCAACACATTAAATTGAAACCTTGTCAAAGGACTCAGATCCATATGTAACAAAAAGGAACCTTGAACTGCTGGTCTAATGTTCAGCCAAGCTTTAACAGCTCTGACTGGACAAAGATCAGACTGAGCCCAACTATTTGACGTTATCATTTGACCTCTCCCCAGCTGATCCGTTTTGGAATGTCTAATCTTAATTAGAACCTTATCCTCATGAACTACTACATCTGACAGTAATAATCCGGCATCCTCTGATTTCTTAAGAGCAACTAATTCCCCAATTCTAAAGGCACCAAAAAATGCCAAAATAAATGCTGTTCTAAATAATACTAACTCAAATTGATCCTTAGCTACGGATGATAATGCCTCTATTAAACGATGCAATAACTCACAAGAAATAGGACGACGGACATCACTACTGAATTTACACTTACGATAACCCTTTAAAACCTGTTTTATGGAAAATAAAGACGACAAGGGGGGTTGACCATATAGCTACCAACTTAGAAATATGGGATGGAGATACATTTTTTATTAACAGAGATGACACAAATCCCAGCCCAACACACTCAAAATCCACGCTATCCTGCTGATCCACCGAACTGACAAAATTTGACCAGCTATCCCAAGCTGACGCATAGGCAGCCCAGGTCCTAGGTGTTAAGGAATTACGGATACTGTTAACGATTACTCCAGCACCAGGTCCCACAAATGCGGGGGGCAAGGAACACCCACTTCCTCTGCAGTTGGAGCCAATTCCCGAAATCTGGACCACTGAAACCGAGATAGAGAGTCCGCGATGACATTAGACTTACCCTCTATATATTTAGCTTTCAACCAAATATTAAATGATAAACAACATAACACTAAATGCCTTAATAAACGGACAACCCTCTCACATTTTGACGACAAAGTGTTAATAGCGAACACAACACCCTTATTATCTGAGAAAAGGAGAATTCTCTTATTCCTAAAAAAGCTACCACATATAACCATTGCCACTAATACTGGAAACAACTCCAATAACACTGTTTTTCGTAAAACCGTTCTCTATCCAAAAAGAGGGCCATTCTTCTGCACTCCAACGGTTATCCCAGAATTCCCCAAAACCACCGCTACCTGCCGCATCTGTATATAACTTCAAAGCATCAGAATCCTGAAAATCCTCGTGCCAGCAGCTTCTACCATTAAACTTTGATAAAAACTCTAACCACATAGTTAAGTCATCCTTTAACCACTTAAGGACCACAGGTTTATACCCCCCTAGTGACCAGGCCCTTTTTTACAAATCGGCACTCCACAACTTTAGCGGTTTATTGCTCGGTCATGCAACTTACCACTCAAATTAATTTTACCTCCTTTTCTTCTCACTAATAGAGCTTTCATTTGGTGGTATTTCATTGCTGCTGACATTTTTACTTTTTTTGTTATTAATCGAAATTTAACGATTTTTTTGCAAAAAAATGACATTTTTCACTTTCAATTGTAAAATTTTGCAAAAAAACGACATCCATATATAAATTTTTCGCTAAATTTATAGTTCTACATGTCTTTGATAAAAAAAAAATGTTTGGGTAAAAAAAAAATGGTTTGGGTAAAAGTTATAGCGTTTACAAACTATGGTACAAAAATGTGAATTTCCGCTTTTTGAAGCAGCTCTGACTTTCTGAGCACCTGTCATGTTTCCTGAGGTTCTACAATGCCCAGACAGTACAAACACCCCACAAATGACCCCATTTCGGAAAGTAGACACCCTAAGGTATTCGCTGATGGGCATAGTGAGTTCATAGAACTTTTTATTTTTTGTCACAAGTTAGAGGAAAATGATGATTTATTTATTTATTTATTTATTTCTTACAAAGTCTCATATTCCACTAACTTGTGACAAAAAATAAAAACTTCCATGAACTCACTATGCCCATCAAGAAATACCTTGGGGTGTCTTCTTTCCAAAATGGGGTCACTTGTGGGGTAGTTATACTGCCCTGGCATTCTAGGGCCCCTAATGTGTGGTTAGTAGTTTGAAATCAAAATGTGTAAAAAATGGCCTGTGAAATCCGAAAGGTGCTCTTTGGAATGTGTGCCCCTTTGCCCACCTAGGCGGCAAAAAAGTGACACACATCTGGTATCGCCGTACTCGGGAGAAGTTCGGGAATGTGTTTTGGGGTGTCATTTTACATATACCCATGCTGGGTGAGAGAAATATCTTGGCAAAAGACAACTTTTCCAATTTTTTTATACAAAGTTGGCATTTGACCAAGATATTTATATCACCCAGCATGGGTATATGTAAAATGACACCCCAAAACACATTGCCCAACTTCTCCTGAGTACGGCGATACCAGATGTGTGACACTTTTTTGCAGCCTAGGTGGGCAAAGGGGCACACATTCCAAAGAGCACCTTTAGGATTTCACCGGCCATTTTTTACAGATTTTGATTTCAAACTACTTCGCACACATTAGGGCCCCTAAATTGCCAAGGCAGTATAACTACCCCACAAGTGACCCCATTTTGGAAAGAAGACACCCCAAGGTATTCCGTGAGGGGCATGGCGAGTTCCTGGAATTTTTTATTTTTTGTCACAAGTTAGTGGAATCTGAGACTTTGTAAGAAAAAAAATAAAAAAATAAAAATCATAATTTTCCGCTAACTTGTGACAAAAAATAAAAAATTCTAGGAACTCGCCATGCCCCTCACGGAATACCTTGGGGTGTCTTCTTTCCAAAATGGGGTCACTTGTGGGGTAGTTATACTGCCCTGGCAATTTAGGGGCCCTAATGTGTGCGAAGTAGTTTGAAATCAAAATCTGTAAAAAATGGCCGGTGAAATCCTAAAGGTGCTCTTTGGAATGTGTGCCCCTTTGCCCACCTAGGCGGCAAAAAAGTGTCACACATGTGGTATCGCCGTACTCAGGAGAAGTTGGGGAATGTGTTTTGGGGTGTCATTTTACATATACCCATGCTGGGTGAGAGAAATATCTCTGCAAAAGACAACTTTTCCCATTTTTTTTATACAAAGTTGGCATTTGACCAAGATATTTATCTCACCCAGCATGGGTATATGTAAAATGACACCCCAAAACACATTGCCCAACTTCTCCTGAGTACGGCGATACCAGATGTGTGACACTTTTTTGCAGCCTAGATGCGCAAAGGGGCCCAAATTCCTTTTAGGGGGGCATTTTTAGACGTTTGGATCCCAGACTTCTTCTCACGGTTTCGGGCCCCTAAAAAGCCAGGGCAGTATAAATACCCCACATGTGACCCCATTTTGGAAAGAAGACACCCCAAGGTATTCAATGAGGGGCATGGCGAGTTCATAGAATTTTTTTTTTTGGGCACAAGTTAGCGGAAATTTTTTTATTTTTATTTTTTCTCACAAAGTCTCCCTTTCCGCTAACTTGGGACAAAAATTTCAATCTTTCATGGACTCAATATGCCCCTCACGGAATACCTTGGGGTGTCTTCTTTCCGAAATGGGGTCACATGTGGGGTATTTATACTGCCCTGGCTTTTTAGGGGCCCTAAAGAGTGAGAAGAAGTCTGGAATATAAATGTCTAAAAAATGTTACGCATTTGGATTCCGTGAGGGGTATGGTGAGTTCATGTGAGATTTTATTTTTTGACACAAGTTAGTGGAATATGAGACTTTGTAAGAAAAAATAAAATAAAAAATATTTCCGCTAACTTGGGCCCAAAAAAATTCTGAATGGAGCCTTACAGGGGGTGATCAATGACAGGGGGGTGATCAGGGAGTGTATATGGGGTGATCACCCCCCTGTCACTGATCACCCCTCTGTCATTGACCACCCCTCTGAAAGGCTCCATTCAGACGTCTATATGTTTTTTACGGATCCACGGATACACGCATCGGATCCGCAAAACGCATACGGACGTCTGAATGGAGCCTTACAGGGGGGTGATCAATGACAGGGGGGTGATCAGGGAGTGTATATGGGGTGATCACCCCCCTGTCATTGATCACCCCCCTGTAAGGCTCCATTCAGACGTCCGTATGCGTTTTGCGGATCCGATGCGTGGATCCGTAAAACACATATGGGCGTCTGAATGGAGCCTTACAGGGGGGTGATCAATGACAGGGGGGTGATCAATGACAGGGGGTGATCAGGGAGTGTATATGAGGTTCTCCCCCCCCCTGTAAGGCTCCATTCAGACGTCCGTATGTGTTTTGCGGATCCGATCCATAGATGCGTGGATCCGTAAAACACATGCAGACGTCTGAATGGAGCCTTACAGGGGGGTGATCAATGACAGGGGGTGATCAGGGAGTGTATATGGGGTGATCACCCACTTGTCACTGATCACCCCCCTGTAAGGCTCCATTCAGACGTCCGTATGTGTTTTGCGGATCCGATCCATAGATGCGTGGATCCGTAAAACACATACAGACGTCTGAATGGAGCCTTACAGGGGGGTGATAATCCCATATAGACTCCCTGATCACCCCCCTGTAAGGCTCCATTCAGACGTCCGTATGTGTTTTGCGGATCCGATCCATGTATCCGTAAAAATCATACGGACATCTGAATGGAGCCTTACAGGGGGGTGATCAATGACAGGGGGTGATCAGGAAGTCTATATGGGTGATCACCCCCCAGTCATTGATCACCCCCCTGTAAGGCTCCATTCAGACGTCCGTATGTGTTTTGCGGATCCGATCCATGTATCCGTGAAAATCATACGGACGTCTGAATGGAGCCTTACAGGGGGGTGATCAATGACGGAGGTGATCAGGGAGTCTATATGGGTGATCACTTCTCTGTCATTGATCACCCCCCTGTAAGGCTCCATTCAGACGTCCGCATGTGTTTTGCGGATCCGATCCATGTATCAGTGGATCCGTAAAAATCATACGGACGTCTGAATGGAGCCTCACAGGGGGGTGATCAATGACAGGGAAGTGATCAGGAAGTCTATATGCGTGATCACCCCATTGTCATTGATCACCCCCCTGTAAGGCTCCATTCAGACGTCCGTATGCGTTTTGCGGATCCGATCCATGTATCCGTGGATCCGTAAAAATCATACGGACCTCTGAATGGAGCCTTACAGGGGGGTGATCAATGACAGGGGGGTGATCAATGACAGGGGGGTGATCAGGGAGTCTATATGGGGTGAAAAGTGGTTCATAAAGGGTTAATAAGTGACAGGGGGGGTGTAGTGTAGTGTAGTGGTGTTTGGTGCTACTTTACTGACCTACCTGTGTCCTCTGGTGGTCGATCCAAACAAAAGGGACCACCAGAGGACCAGGTAGCAGGTATATTAGACGCTGTTATCAAAACAGCGTCTAATATACCTGTTAGGGGTTAAAAAAAATCACATCTCCAGCCTGCCAGCGAGCGATCGCCGCTGGCAGGCTGGAGATCCACTCGCTTACCTTCCGTTCCTGTGAGCGCGCGTGCCTGCGTGCGCGCGTTCACAGGAAATCTCGCGTCTCGCGAGATGACGCCTATTGGCGTTAGTGTGACCTGGGAGAGCCGCCGCGATGACGCCTTTCGGCGTTAGCGTGGCGGCAAGCGGTTAAAGGCCTGGTCAACCTAATGTGGGCCCGTGGAGATTTTAACCCTCTGGTTGCAAAATATAATCTCTTGGAGAAAACTCGTCCTATTGGAATTATTCTATATGCAAAGTTTAAAGACCCTAACACAGATTGCAATTCCTTTAATGTGCATTTTACCTTTGCCAGCAAGGATACTAAACTAAAGCGTAATGATTCTAGCTTACTCTCAGACAACCTAAATTCCATCTTAACACTATCAACCACAATACCAAGAAGTTCTAACACACAACAAGGGGAGACCGTTTTCTCAACTGCTATAGGAATACCGAAAAAAGAAGACATATCAATAAAACAGTTTAATAAATCCGAACAAAGACTAGAGCCATTATAACCAGCAAACAAGAAATCATCTAAATAATGTAACACCCCTCTCTCAGGAACTGAACTTTGAACAACCCAATGCAGAAAAGAAGCAAATGATTCAAAATAAGAACATGACTTAGAAAAACCCATGGGCAAACATTTATCAAAATAAAATTCATTATCAAAGCAAAACCCCAAAGAGTTAAAACCCACTGGACTAACTGGTAATAATATAGTAATTTAATATCAACCTTTGCTAACATAGCACCCTGCCCGAATTTCATCAATAAGTCCACTGCCTGGTCAAAAGAGGCATATTCAACAGATGCTTCTTCTCTAGAAATCTCATCATTAAGTGACTTATCTCTAGGAAAAGACAAGTGATGGATCAACCTAAATTCACCAACTTCCTTCTTTGGAACTACACCCAAAGGTGATATCCTAAAATTCACAAAAGGTGCGCATTTGAATGGACCCGCAACTCTCCCACTAGCTAGTTCTTTTGCAATTTTTTCACGCACCACATCAGGAAACAAATCAACAGACTTTAAATTCTTAACCATTAAACAGCCTTCCCCTTTAAATTCAGGAACCGGAAAACCTTCAGAAAAACCTACAAAAATCTAACTAGTTATCTCCTTGTCTGGGTATTCCTTTAACCAAGGGAGCATTCTTTCCAACCTCACTGGCGTCGAGGCTTTTAGAAAGTTGTTCCCTGGTTGAAGAAAAGTTACCGCTCCTTTTAAAACATTTGGACATTGGGTGTGTGCCACCACAAAAGGAACACTCATGTTTGTACCTACAATTTGACAACCACTTGCAAGTGCTCTCATTAAGGGCGAAACAGACCCCTTTCTTCAACGCCTTAGAAGGGGCCTGTTTTACCACATTCGTCCGCTGAGGCAGCATTAAATTAATCCAAAGCCCTATGTCTTTTATACCCCACTTCAATGTAGGATGGATGGCCAATTTCTGTCTAAAATTCTCATCATAATTAAACCACGCCATCCCTCCAAAGTTTCTATATGCTTCCAAGATAATGTCCAAGTGCTGGAAAAGTCCACAACACTTGCTTGGAAATTTCTCACCCAGGACAGACGCATAGATACAGAAGGCCTGCAGCCAGTTATTAAATGACCGCGGCACACTACGCTTCCTAGCCTCATCTGATTTATCTTCCTTCCTATCATTAACAACCTGCTCCTTAACTGATGGCAATAGGGACATAAGATCAATAAATTCCATGCGCCAAATCCTTTGCTTTACATATTTAGAGGCAAATGATAGGCTTCAGATACCCCTAAACCTTTATCTAAATTCGGAACATTAGCATTTGACTGAGGAACTTTACTTGCACAGGACGCCACTGGCTTGTTAACCCAAACACCAGATGGCGTGCTGTTATTCTCTTTTTGCAGATAATCTGCAAAAAGAGAAAAAAGACCTGAAACAAACTTTTGGTTATTAAAAAGATTAGGCATTGACTGTAGTTTCTGTATCTCACCACTAGGTGGAGCCTCCTGTCCAGGAGCTGCGGACTGAGAAATCTTTATCTTGCCTGGGAAGATTCCTGAGACCTGTGGATGGACGACTTGATGTGTGGATGGGGGGGTTCTTCAAAACTGCCAGGTAAGCTGCTGACCCATAGGACATCTTGGTCTGGATGATTACACTGCATTTCATGGTGACATGTTCTCTAACTTTGCAATAGGTCTTCATTCTGTATATTTTTTTGTACACCTCCTGTGCAAACTTTTGGCTATCCATAGTAATAGACAACAAACTCTGTGTAGTAAAGTACAGCTGCCGATCAGGCTACATGGGGTTATTTGCTGTCTATTGCAGTGTGGATGCATAGGTCTACATTGGAGCAGAATTAATGGATAGCTTCATTTTTAACTGGGTTGTCCCACCCAGACACTTAGAGGGAGATTTATCAAACTGGTGTAAAGGAAAACTGTCCTAGTTGCCCCTAGCAACCAATCAGCTTCCACCTTTCATTTTCCAAATGAGCTCTGAAAAATAAAAAGTGGAATCTGATTGGTTGCTATGGGCAACTAAGCCCATTTTCCGTTACACCAGCTGAACATAACCACACAGTATGCCATAAATGTTTAGTCTGCTATCTCAAGAACAGGGACCCGTTGCCCTCCACTGGGAATGGCAAGGAGGTTCCGCTCTCTCTATTCAATGCTATGGCCAAACACGCTTACTACCCTATTTTTGGAATCCCCATTCAATGTACTGTTGACAAAAGATGCAATCACCTGACGAAGATGGCACTGGCAGCACTTCTACACAGGACAATGGTCGGGACCAATGGTTTTTGTTCCTGATCATCGACATATGTAAAGGGCCCTAAAACAAAGAATTGGTTGCAAATATTTATATAATGGATTTCAAGATCTTTATTGGAAAAATGTGACTGCTATAAAACTGAAGAATGAATCTTTTATTTTCAGAAACAAAGGAGAAGAAGCTGCACCCAGTGCAGTAGCGATGTTTATTCCCCCAGTGTCAGACAGCTCTGGACTGGAGTGCTGCCTCCTCCCGGTGTTTATGGACTGGTGAGAGCTGAATCTGCACCCATCACCTGCTTTGGCCACAGGGCTGCTTCATACTTTCAGTTTACTTCTTTCATTTTCAGTATATTGACACATGGCAGATTTGTTGCACACATTTTGACGACTATCATTCTTCTTTGAGAACCACCCCATTCAAGTCTATGGAAATAATCTTCATTGCATAAATTACAGTAAAATGTGAATATACTATACTCTGTAAAAGGATTGACTGGCTTCAGTAGGAAACCAACACTGGGGAACAACTGGGGAGGGATTTGACCAGTTCTCCAGATCCAGTTTTTAAAATTACAACCAAATTACAGAACAATTTTTCTGGCTGAACCCCATTCTCATGATGACAATAGTTCAGAACCCCTTCTCTTAAAGGGGTTATGCCACTTCAGCAAATAGCATTTATTATGTCGAGAAAGTTAATATTGTTATTATCCATATTGCTTCCTTTACTGGCTGGATTTGTTTTTCTATCACATTATACACTGCTCGTTTCCATGGTTATGACCATCCTACAATCCATCAACAGTGGTCGTGCTTGCAAGCTATAGAAAATCACCAGCCTTAGTGCACTCCCATGTTCCCAGCCACCAGAGAGGCCGGCTTTTTTTCCTATAGTGTGCAATGCAAGCACGACCACTGTTACTGGGTTGCAGTGTGGTCGTAACCATGGAAACGAGCAGTGTATAATGTGATAGAAAAATTAATCAAGGAAGCAATATTGGTAATAACCATACATTAGTAAGTGGCTTGTATTTGTATTAACTTTCTCTACATGATAAATGCCACTTGCTGAAGTGAGACAACTGTTGCAGACAACTGTTTCACCATACTCAGAACGGTGATACAGTTGAATACTGCTGTAGGGCACATAAGCCATTAGCTCCCATGCCCACTCTCATAGGCCGCAGGCCTCATACAAGGTATGCCAACTCATGCTGAGGCCTGCAGAGGCCGGTGTAAACATGGAGGAGTCACCAGAGGGGGGCACTATAATAACTACTGAGGGCACTATAGGTTGTATTATAACTACTGGGGTCACTATAGTGGGCATTGCAACTATTGGGGGGACTATATGGGGCATTATAACTAATGTTATCACCATAGGCGGCATTATAACTACTGGGAGCATTATAGGTTGTAATATAATTACTGGGGACACTATAGAAGACATAACTACTGGTGGCACTATGAGGAATATTATATGGGGTATTATTACTACTAGGGGCACTATAGGAGACATTATAACTACTGGGAGCACTATAGGGGCAATATAACTACTGAGGGCAGTATAACTACTGGGGACACTATAGGGAGCATGATAACTACTGAGGGCTCTATAGGGGGTAATATAACTATAGGGGGCAGTACCGGAGATGCTATGGGTGATGCTATAACTACTGGTGGCAATATAGGGGGATTATAACTACTCAGGCCCAAAAGGGGCATTTTCATTACTGGGTACTGTAGGGGCAATATAATTTTTCACGCAGCCCTGGCCCCATAGAAGTGAATGGGACTTCAGTGTGTTTTTCACAGATGGTTGCTAGGAGATGTTGTACAGTATGTAAACATTTAGTTTTTTTCCACACCCGTGGAAAAAACGAATTAAAATGCATCGCACCCGCTGTGAAAGAAACGAACAACTGAACACAATCACAGACAAAACTGACTGAACTTGCTTGCCAGATGGTGCAAGTTTCACTGAACACAGCCTGAACGCATCCTGAGCCAATCCGTATCAATCATGTGAAAGAGGCCTAAGGGGTATTATGACTACTGGGAGAACTATGAGGGCAATTGAAATGACTGGGTGCACTGTAACACAAACTTCTACATTACAAAATTGCTAGTAAGCAAGCAAAAAATCTACACTGCCAGTAAATCATGGTGCTACATGTCATCAATCAGTGATAAACCATCATATAAAATAAAATAATATTCTTCCATGGCGCTGACCATTAACAATAGCCACAAAAAAAAATTATGCTTCATTGCAGGTAACACTTAGGAAGCAAACACATGTAGATCAGCCAATGGCTGTTTTCTGTCCTCTGACGCTTTCTCAAGGCCAATCTACATGTGTTTGTCTCCTTTGTATTACCTGCAATGTGTTAAGGCCTCTTTCACACTTGCGTTGTCCAGATCCGGCGTGTACTCCACTTGCCGGAATTACATGCCGGATCTGGAAAAAACGCAAGTGTACTGACAGCATTTGAAGACGGATCCGTCTTCAAAATGCGTTCTGTGTTACTATGGCACCCAGGACGCTATTAAAGTCCTGGGTGCCATAGTAGGAGCAGAGGAGCGGTATACTTACAGTCCTAGCGGCTCCCGGGGCGCTCCAGAGTGACGTCAGAGCGCCCCATGCGCATGGATGACGTGCCATGTGATCATGTCATCCATGCGCCTGGGGCGCCCTGACGTCACTCTGGAGCGCCCCGGGAGCCGCACGGACGGTAAGTATGCTGCTCCCCAGCTACACTTTACCATGGCTGCCAGGACTTTAGCGTCCCGGCAGCCATGGTAACCACTCTAAAAAAGCTAAACGTCGGATCCGGCAATGCGCCGAAACGACGTTTAGCTTAAGGCCGGATCCGGATCAATGCCTTTCAATGAGCATTAATTCCGGATCTGGCCTTGCGGCAAGTCTTCAGGATTTTTGGCCGGAGCAAAAAGCGCAGCATGCTGCAGTATTTTCTCCGGCCAAAAAATGTTCCGTTCCGGAACTGAAGACATCCTGATGCATCGTGAACGGAATTCTCCATTCAGAATGCATTAGGATAAAACTGATCAGGATTCTTCCGGCATAGAGCCCCGACGACGGAACTCTATGCTGGAAGACAATAACGCAGGTGTGAAAGAGCCCTTAGTGACATGGATTTCTCTTTATTTTGATGTTTATGTGTGAAGACCATATACAGTATATGATGTTTTTTATTTATGACTTCTTACATATGTGTCATGATGTTGCATGTTTGCCTTTCCCTATTGAATGGGGAACCTGTTAAAAATTTGAATCCCTACAATAAAGAACTGAGCATCAATTCCCTGACAGATTCAGCGCTGGCCCTCAGGTTCTTTTGTTTACCCTTCTGGTAAAGGGTCACGTCAAATCAACAACACTAGATCGCTGCAGGCTCCAAGGTAACAAACGTAAAAATATAGGGGGTCATTTATTCTGAAATACACCTAAATTAGGCATATTTCAGGCGTAACAGTTGCGGCACTGTCTGCGACTTTGTCCTGCTAACTCCAGGTCTAAAATGGGAGGGCAGGGAAGAGGACAGGCCAGAAGACTAGTCTCATTCATCATTTTCTATGCCTGTTTTAAGTGTAGAAAATGGTATAAATGTAGGACAGCTCAGAAGCTATGACTTTTTACCACCGCAGTAGTGTTGTAAGTACTATGACAAATGTCCCTCAATGACTTTTTAGTTTTTGTTTAGGTATTAAGGAGTAGTAAGTGAGCAATATACAGTCATTAGCTGTCAGAATCAGTTTAAAATCTATAGTGTTAGAAATAGATATGTGTATAAAATAATTAGAAATAAAAAATTTGTGTTGCTTATTTACTTAGTCCCTTGATAGCAGCAGCATGTGCTGCAGTCATGGGCATATACAATAAAAGTCATTGCATGATGGCTTTTTATTAATCATGAAAGAAGTCCAACTTTGTGATTTTAATTCAGAGATTGCAGATTATGTTAATTGTTACACTTAATGTTAGTCTGATTTCCTCTCGTTCGTAACAGTGCTGTTATGACCGATGAGGAGATTTGGAGAGGTGTGGCTGGCTAACAAGGGGAATGACGAGGAGGCCAGTTTTTTTTTTTCCTAATTATAATATACACATATCTATGCTACTTTTATTTAATTTTGTATAAGTAAACTTTTTCATTATTAAGTAGTGCGCATTTCTGTTATATTTAATTACTTAGAGACATAGAGTCTAAGAAGTAGGAGAGGACAGAATTAAATGTTTATTAGTTTTGGAACTCATTGGGGGGGCATTTCTCAACACTGGTGTCTCCATACACCAATCTTGATCTCCCTGTGCTTTGGAGTAGGATGTGCCTAATTTATTAAGAGGCAGATGCCTTTTTATTAAATCTGGTGCAACTCTGTGTGGCATAAATTACAGTCTATGCCAGCTAGGGGCTGGCAAAAACTTGAGGTATAACTTACTCCAGTTCCTGGCGTATGTTATAGTAAACTCAGAGGGCTGCGATGGGCCCTGCCCTCTCCCTCTAAGTTCCTCTTGTTCCTCACCATTTTAAAAATATTGGTGGGAAGCTCAAAAAGTCACAAGTTATGCATGAATATGGTGAGCACCATCACTTGTGACTTTTTACCGCCGCTGTAGTGTTGTATGTACTTTGATAAATGACCCTCAATGATTTTTTTGTTTTAGTTTAGGTATTTAGGAGTAAGTAAGCAATATAGAGTCATTAGCTGTAAGAAT
>NW_025334384.1:134708-150000 GCF_014858855.1 Bufo gargarizans
AAATTTTTAAAAGTGGTCCTATGTTGTAGGTGGGTTTAAACTGACAGAAGGTGGGGCGACACAAGTAGGTAGGCATAACAGAAGTAGGTGGGGGACAGCAAAACTGTAGTGCAGAACAAAATACCACCCCAGCAGAGCCTAATACAACAGAGCAGCATAAAATACTGTCTCAGCAGAATCAAATACCACAGTACAGCAAAAAATATTGCCTCAACAGAACAACATACCACAGTGTGGCACAAAATACTGCCACCCGCTCCACAGTATGAAACTGTATTCTTGTCCTGAGGACAGTAATACAGTTGAATTCAGGAGGGCATCCGTGATGCTAGGGAGGCTGGTTATGGTCGCGGGCTGCTATTGCCTGCACCCCCCGTCGCCGGATGTTTTGATCTGCGCAACGGGGAGATACAGCGATGGCCGTGCTGGAATCTGGAGTGACATTGGTGTCGAGGAGTGGGGTAAGTATGATCTATAGCAGGGGCCCGGGCATTGCGGGGGGAGGGGGGCATTTTTAAAATTGGATAACCGCTTCAACTGCTGTTAAACCATCAAGCAAATTCTGTCTAATGCATATGGCCACCTTAAAGAGGAGGTGGGTACCAGTCCAAGGGTCACATCATGCTTCTGTCATTTAAGGTATAGGAGCCAAAGGTGATGAAGCTCTTGGCCCTATTGTCCATGGGTTGTGATTGTTCAATCGACACATGGAAGGCCCGTCTAGATATGATTGTTGATTTGCTCATCCCTCTTTACCTAAGACCTGGCCCTAATTGTTTGACACTAATGTAATATTTTTGTGCCCACAGTATGATGTGAAAAATCATCGTGTCTTCCTGAGGCGCACCAAGTATGATGCATTACGTAAAGAAGACTTCTACGTTGGAAATAGAATAAATGTCTTTTCCCGTCAGCTTCATCTGGTCGACTATGGAGACCAATACACTGCCCGTAGGGTTGGCGATAAAAAGGAGAAGTATGTTTTACTCATTCATTATACACAGTAGTTTTCTCAAGTTTCTTGTAAATACAGATAGTCTTAATATTTTCATTTTCAACGCCTGTGTTCATATACGGCATCAGAAGATCAAATCGGCTTACTGCTTAAATCCTTTTTTGTTTGTCACATTCCTAACAAGTTGGGTCAGTTGGCTTTGTCTCTTGCAGAGGGGCATTTTTAATAACAACTTGTAAGGCTCCTCTGTGTATATAAAACATGCTGTCTCCCGTCATAATAACTGTTTTCATGATACTTTTTATCCAGGCTCCATTTTTTTTTTCTTATCACAGATTGGTATGTATAATGCTTTTAAATAATAGCTACAGAATTACATTTTGATGTGCAATGCATAATAATAAAAGCCAGTGGAATGGACTATAGGACATATTTAGGAAAGAAAAGAAAACCCAAATGTAGTTTCATATAGGGTTACAAAAATCTGTTTTGGTAACCATGCAGTCCTTTTTATATTTTTCATTTTTTTTGGACCACATTACAACACAGTACCAAAAATGCAGCCACTGAACACAACAAAAATTGTGTGTTTTTTTTTTTTTTTTTATTTGGACAAAACCCAAGCCATATATACACCATTAGAATGCCCAAGCAGGTTTATTGCTGGGAGTAATGCCTGTATTACACTGCCCTTTTTTTTTCCAGCAGATAATCGCTAACGAGCATTTGCATAAACGCTTGTTATCAATCATCTGGCATTGTTATACTGCTGCTGATTGTCCGATGAACGATCAAATCCAGGCATTCCAAATCTTTTGACATGTTAAAAAATTATCGTTTGCAGGTTGTGATGTCTAATAATGATCTGCCGCTGGCAAGCCATGCAATCGAGCGATGGCACAACGATCACTGCTCCCCATACTGTGGAGGAGATCGCTGTAAGACTGCTATAATCACAGGACTTTATTCATGGGTTTTGATGTTGATGACCTATCCTCAGGATGGGAGCTCAGCACAGCAACAACACTTCGAAGGGAGCTGTGGTTCTCAGTGGTAGTTTTATCGCTGCACTGAAGCACTGCAATAACCAGGCCTGGACAGTGCTGTACAGGTGCATCTCAATAAATTAGAATATCATCGAAAAGTTAATTAGTTTCAGTAATTCAGTTCAAAAAGTGAAAGACATATATAGATTAAATACACACAGAGTGATCGATTTCATTTAATCTTGATGATTATGGCTTGCAGCTAATGAAATCCCAAAAGTCAGTATCTCAGAAAATTAGAATACTATATAAAGTCAATTAAAAATGATTTTTAATACAGAAGTGTTGGCCTACTGAAAAGTATGTACAGTATATGCCCTCTGGTCTGGGCTCCTTCTGCATGATTTACTACTACATCAATGCGGCGTGGCATGGTGTCGATCAGCCTGTGGCACTGCTGAGGTGTTATGGAAGCCCAGGGTGCTTTGATAGTGGCCTTCAGTTCATCTGCATCGTTTGGTCTGGTGTCTCTCATCTTCCTCTTGACAATATGGAGTTTAGGTCAGGTGAGTTTGCTGGCCAATCAAGCACAGTGATACCGTGGTTATTAAACCAAGTATTGGTACTTTTGGCAGTGTGGCAGGGTGCCAAGTCCTGCTGGAAAATGAAATCATCATCTCTCTCCGCTCTTCCTCCTGACTCTGGGACCTTGATTTCTAAATAAAAAGCAAAATTTATTTTGATCTGAAAACAGGATTTTGGACCGCTTAGCAACATTCCAGTCCTTTTTCGCCCAGGTAGGACGCTTCTCTGGGGCATGAGTGGCTTGAAGCAAAGAATGCGACAGTTGTAGCCCATGTTCTGGATACGTCTGTGTGGTGGCTCTTGAAGCACTGACCCCAGCCGCAGTCCACACCTTGTGAATCTTTCCCAAATGGTCTTTTCTTGACAGTCTTTTCAAGGCTGCAGTTATCTCAGCCTTTTCTACCACACGTTTTCTTTTGGGCTCATGCACACGACTGTATGTATTTGGTGGTTTGCAAAAATGGATCCGCAAAAAATACGAATTACGTCCATGTGCATTCCGTATTTTGCGGAACGGAAGAGCTGGCCCCTAATAGAACAGTCCTATCCTTTTCCGTAATGTGGACAATAATGGGTCATGTTCTATCCTTTTGTGGAACGGACATACGGAAACGGAATGCACATGGAGTAACTTCATGTTTTTTGTGGACCAATTGAAATGAATAGTTCCACGTACAGTCCACAAAAAAATGGAACGGACATGGAAAGAAAATACGTTTGTGTGCACGAGCCCTTCCACTCAACTTTTCATTAATATGCTTGGATGCAGCACTCTGCGAACAGCCAGCTTCTGTCAGTCAATGACTGTCTTCTGGACAATTCTCAAGTCAGCAGTCTTCCCCATGGTTGTGTAGCCTACTGAACCAGACTGAGGGATCACTTAAAGGCTTAGGAAACCTTTGCAGGTGTTTTATGTTGATTGGCAGATTACAGTAGGACACCATGAGTCTACAATATTGAACTTTTTCTCAATTTTCTAGTTTTCTGAGATACTGACTATTGGGTTTTCATTAGCAGTAAGCCAAATTCATCAACATTACAAGAAGTAAACTCTTGAAATAGATCACTTTGTGTGAAATAGATCTATATGATATATGAGTTTCACGTTTTGAACTGAATTACTGAAATACATTTACTTTTAGATAATATTCAAATCTATTGAGATGTACCTGTATAGTTTTGGTGTCTAGTTCAGGAACAGGAGCTTCTAAAAACCTCAAATCCCAGCCCCCATCTGATATTGATGGCATATCCTAAGGATAGGTCAATATCATCAGCCCAGAAAACCCCTTTAAAGGGTTTCTACCACTTGGATTTCACATAATTAGGTGTCAGACACTAGCGCTCCGCTAGTGTCTGCTCTGCCAAACTATCCTGCTATAATAGATTTTGGGGCAGCCGTTTACCTAAAAAAAGAACTTTTATTAATATGCTAATGACCCTCTAGGTGCTATGGGGGCGTCATTAGCACCTAGAGGATCGGTCTACTTTCTCAAGATGCCGCCGCTCAGCGCCTCCCTCCAGCCCGCCCATCTGCTTCGGAATGCATCAAACGGACGACTTCACGCGCATGCGCCGTGCGCGGCTGTATTCGGCGCATGCGCAGTGAATGTCCGACCGCTTCCCTGCTCAGACATCTCCACTGCGCCTGCGCCGATGACGTCATCGGCGCAGTGGAGATGTCTGAGCAGGGAAGCGGTCGGACATTCACTGCGCATGCGCCGAATACAGCCGCGCACGGCGCATGCGCGTGAAGTCGTCCGTTTGATGCATTCCGAAGCAGATGGGCGGGCTGGAGGGAGGCGCTGAGCGGCGGCATCTTGAGAAAGTAGACCGATCCTCTAGGTGCTAATGACGCCCCCATAGCACCTAGAGGGTCATTAGCATATTAATAAAAGTTCTTTTTTTAGGTAAACGGCTGCCCGAAAATCTATTATAGCAGGATAGTTTGGCAGAGCAGACACTAGCGGAGCGCTAGTGTCTGACACCTAATTATGTGAAATCCAAGTGGTAGAAACCCTTTAACTCCTTAAAGACCAGCCTATTTTAATTTTTTCCTCCAATAGCCAAAACTTTTAATATTTTTCCGTTCACATGATTGGTATGTACAACTTTTTGATCACTATTATTCCACACTTTTTTCCATACAGGAAATTTTTAAAAATATTTTAATAGTTCAGACATTTTTTAACAAGGCGATGCCTGATATGTTAATTTTTTATTCTTTATATATGTTTATATGTAACATTGGGATGGGGGGTGATTTAAACTTTTAATATTTTGGTGTTTTAAAAATAACTATTAGCCCCCTTAGGGGGCTAGTACATGGATGGGATCCTTTGATCTCTTGTCCTATTCACTCTTAATAGAGATCAGCATGGAAATTGCCATGACGGGCCTGGTGCGTTTAAGCAGCGTCCACGCTGCCATGGCAACCGATTGTAGCCTGTGATTTTACTGCCTGGGCCCCGATCAGAAGGAAGAGAGCTGCATCCCTCTACCTTAACTCACCGGTGCCGTGACCAGCTTTGATCATGGGGTTATGATGGGGGTGGCACGATTGCCGCTCCCCGTCATTGCGGCCGGGTGCCGGTTGTACGATACACCCGGCACCTACTGTGTATAGAGCAGGCTCACTGCAGAGGCCCGCTCCATATAGATGCGGGCGCATAACGCTGTACATGTACTGCATTATGAGGTAAGGGGTTAACTAGCAAGATTCTTTACAGGCATGTACTTACAATTATTCAAGTTAGGCTACTTTCACATCAGCATTTTGAAATCTGGCAGGTTTTTCCGGCAGAGGAACAGGCTGCCGGAGTTCACCATATTGGCATAGTTTGATCATTCCGTGAACTGCCTGATCCCTATTGATTATCATAGGATCTGACGAGTATCCGAATGCTTTCTGGCAGGCAGAAATGCTGGCTTTTGACCTCACAAAAAGTCCTGCATGCATGACAAATCTTCGTTCCAAAAAGCTTTCGAAACTTATTGGTATTAAAAAAAAATTAAAAATCATTTATACTGCATTTATATATTCTGCAGCGATGTGCAGATTGCCGTCACTCACATCAGTTTCAGTCCCTAGTGGGAAAACCCCATTAAAGTACAGGGAGAACGTGCAAACCTAGGACCCCAGCGATGCAAGCCCACAGTGCTAACTACTAAGCTACCATGAGGCCTATTCTCTAAGACTCCTTGAGATACTGTAGCTATCCGTGTATCTGTTGGTCTCCAGATCATGGCTCATCTCCTTGTTACCGATGTATGTCTGGGGAAGAACGCCCTATAAAGGACTAATGAACACTAAACCGGCAGAACTGTCAATCATAGAAATAGACACGGTTTGCAGTGAGGGCCACAAGATTGTACATCTGCTGTTGTGCATTTTCACATATTCAAAGCATTTGTGGTTGCCTAGGTGGTAAGATTTTCCTAACCTGTGGCTCTTGTTCCTTTAGGACTCTGGCGATGATCAAACCTGATGCGGTTCCAAAGATGGGCTCAATCATGGAGTCAATTATAGATACAGGATTCACTATTACCAAAGCCAAGATGGTTTTATTGTCTCGGTAAGTATCTGATTGAGAAATGTCCTGCTTCGAGAGAAAGATTAGTGGAGGAGAAAAATTAGACAGTGGGATTTATAAAGGTCAGAAAAACCTTGTTTTTTTTATTGCTTTACTGACAAATTGTATGAAGTGACAAGATTTTCTCTCCGGCCCTGGTCGTCTATCAGTTGTTTCCTCTTATTGTGGCAAAAAAATAAGAACGATATGTGCTGCGTTGTCTTCCCTAGGAAATGCTGGTGCTTCTAGGAAACATTTGAAAGCAGCTCTGCATCTGGAGAATATCTTTATTTTATATTTTGTAGTAGCACCAATGTATGTCACCTGTACTGGCCTCAGGCTAGGGGCTGGAAGTACTCCGATCTTGACTCATAGGGAGATACTTGCAATAGGTGGCACTGGTGAGATGGTTCTTTTTCTTGGGAGATACCTCTTTGCATATTTGTTTTCCATGGAGCATTACTAATAACTCTCCATACCATGGAGTGCTTCCAATAAGACCCCATACAGGACTGGTTCTTTAAGGAGAATCAACCCACTGCCTAAGCTACTTCCAAGGCATCGCACTGAGCCAGCCTGAATCTTACTCTGTACTGATGAGGGGCAATCACCCTGAAACTGCTGTCTATGCAGTGGCGTACATATAGGGGTCGCAGGGGTCGCACTTGCGACCGGGCCCGGCACCCCAGGGGGGCCCGGCCGCCTGCGGACCCCTGGCCCCTGCTGCAGCTGCGTCTGGCATCCATTTAAGTTGCCCCCCCCGGGCCCGCCTCCTTCCCTCCTCCAGGCCCGCCTCCTTCCCTCCTCCAGGCCCGCCTCCTTCCCTCCTCCTTCCTCCCTGCGGCCGGCGCCGGGCCCGTGAACTCCCGTGAGACCTGTGTGAACTCCTGTGCAGGTCTCGCGGGAATTCAGAGAGGACGTCAGATTCGAGAAGAGGACCGCCGCGCCGAGGCGCCGACCGGAAGAACAGAAGAAGAACTGAAGTTCCCCTGCCCTGCCAGCCGGTAACTCGACGGTAAGTAAAAGCCGGGGGGGGGAGCGGACCCGACCGGACCCGACCCGACCGGACCCTGGGCTTGCCTGGCAATCGTCGGCTCTCTGGGGCACAGGGCAAACTAGGCCCCCGGCATCCCCCCCTGCCAGATGACCGGGGGGGGGGCAGCGGCAGGCCGCAGCTGCAGGGCACATTAGGCCCCCAGCCCCCCAGGCACCCGGGGGGAGGGGGGTTTGAGCTGCCTGGCAGGAAAAGCCCGCCTCAGGCTGGGCCCCTGACTTAAATAGTGAGGGCCCCTGGGGGCCCTGGCCTACCATGACCCCAAAAGTGGCTGATGGGGGGTCTTTGGGCTGATCTGAGGTCTGATGGGGGCTGACTGGGGGTCTGGGCTGATCTGAGGTCTGATGGGGGCTGACTGGGGGTCTGGGCTGATCTGAGGCCTCATGGGGGCTGACTGGGGGTCTGGGCTGATCTGAGGTCTCATGGGGCTGATCTGAGGTCTCATGGGGGCTGACTGGGTGTCTGGGCTGATCTGGGGTCTCATGGGGGCTGACTGGGGGTCTGGGCTGATCTGAGGTCTGATGGGGGCTGACTGGGGGTCTGGGCTGATCTGAGGTCTCATGGGGGCTGATAAGAGGTCTCATGGGGGCTGACTGGGGGTCTGGGCTGATTTGAGGTCTGATGGGGGCTGACTGGGGGTCTGGGCTAATCTGAGGTCTCATGGGGGCTGATCCGAGGTCTCATGGGGGCTGACTGGGGGTCTTTGGCCTGATCTGAGGTCTCATGGGGGCTGACTGGAGTGCTTTGGCCTGATCTGAGGTCTCATGGGGGCTGACTGGAGGTCTTTGGCCTGATCTGAGGTCTCATGGGGGCTGACTGGGGGTCTGATGGGGGTAGGAAACTAAGATGTCTGTCTGTCAAACTCTGCAGAGATGAGAGATGGCTGAAAGAAATCATTATGGTGGTCCGGTCTGAATGGAGAAGATGAAGAAAGAGAACATCTACATCAAAGGAGACGTCACTGGATGTAAGAGGTATGGGCGCGATATATAGGTAGGGCTGTGCGTAGGTGTGGCTTGAGGGTGGGCGACTGGGCGGGGACACTGGGGGGGGCGGGGACACTAGGGGGGCGGGGGGGCCCTTGGATCAGTTTCGCACAGGGGCCCCATGGATTGTGTGTACGCCACTGTGTCTATGGATGGATATCTGGCTTGGCTATATTCTTTTATCAAATTCCAAGGCTTGTTGGAAAGTCGGTTCTTGACTCATAAGGAGCTATTTCCAATAGGTGGTACTTGTGAGGTGGTTCTCTTTCTTGGGAGATACCTCTTTGTATATTCTTTTCCCATGGAGCTTTGCCAATAAGTCTCCATACCCTGGAGTAGTACCAGTAAGGCCCCTTTCACACGGGCGAGTATTCCGCGCGGATGCGATGCGTGAGTTGAACGCATTACACCCGCACTGAATCCGGACCCATTCATTTCTATGGGGCTGTGCACATGAGCGTGAAAATCGCAGCATGCTCTATATTGTGCGTTTTTCACACAACGCAGGCCCCATAGAAGTGAATGGGGCTGTGTGAAAATCCCAAGCAAGGGCGGATGCAGTGCGATTTTCACGCACGGTTGCTAGGAGACGATCGGGATGTGGACCCGATCAGTATTATTTTCCCTTATAACATGGTTATAAGGGAAAATAATAGCATTCTGAATACAGAATGCTAAGTAAAATAGGGCTGGAGGGGTTAAAAAAAAAGATGGACCATGTGATGAACGCAGTGACGTCTTCAAAGGTCCTATTCCTCACAGATGAAGACAGAAAAGATGCCGGCTGCGCGAACAAGTGGATTAAGGCGAGTTAAATTATTTTTATTTTATTTTTTTAACCCCTCCAGCCCTATTTTACTTGGCATTCTGTATTCAGAATGCTATTATTTTCCCCTATAACCATGTTATAAGGGAAAATAATACAATCTACACAACCTTGAACCCAAACCTGAACTTCTGTGAAGAAGTTCGGGTCTGGGTACCACAGTCAGTTTTTTATCACGCGCGTGCAAAACACATTGCACCCGCGCGATAAAAACTGAACAATGGAACGCAATCGCAATCAAAACCTACTCGCGCGGGTTTGCCGCAATGCATCCGGACCTTTATCCGGACACGCTCGTGTGAAAGAGGCCTAAGTCTCCATACTGGCCTGCCTAAACAAACACACACTTCTAGGCCGAACCAAGTATGTATGTGTAATTGTGTATGGGGGAATTAGGAGAGATAGCTGTTTGGAAGACAGCTCTTGAAGGTGTCTGAGCACCTTAGGTCTATAGGACAGCCAGCTCCATCAACCAACTATCGAGGACCTGTCACAACTCTGGACATGTCTGTTTTAGTAAATAATTATATTCCATATGAAATTACAATTCTGGAGCATCTTTTCTTATGATGTATATGATGTCACTGTATTCTTCCTACAAGAAGATTCTGAATGCATAGACAGCTTGGTGTTACCAGTTGGGATATGTCCCTGCACAGTCTGACATTGTCTAATCAGTGCTAGCAGTAGCAGACTGTGCAGCAACTCATCTCTTTGACAAAGGGAAGGGCAACACTCACTTGGCAACTTATCCAAATCCTCTTTAAGCCTTTCAGTCCATTACTACCTGAGTATGACCTGTGCAGAAACTCTAGCCCACAAGTAGAGGACAAGGGAACACTGCCATGAGCAGATGAGATTCTACGTCTTGCAGTATATCTCACCGGGTGATTAAACCTCAGTCTAAACTATTGTATAGATAATTTCCTCTGTACATAAGATACTGGAGACAAAGATATCAAATCACCTAAACCTTTACATATTTACACATCTATCTATCTATCTATTATCTATCAATCATGTATCTATCTAGCAATCATGTATCTATCAATCATGTATCTATCTATGTATTATCTATCTATCTTTCTATCTATTATCTATCAATCTGTCGATCTGTCTATCTATCAATCATCTATCTATTTCTTTGTCTGTCTATCGTGATATTGTATGCTATTGATACATTTATAAATATGTTATACTTATTACACTGTAAGGGCTCATGCACACAAACTTATTTTTTTCTGTGTACATTCCGTATTTTTTGCTGCCCGTATGCGGAACCATTCACTTCATTTGGGTCGCACCAAAATGGTAGCAACTCTGTGTGCATTCCACGACTGCATGGCCGTTCCACAAAAAATTAGAAGGTCCTAATATTGTCCGCATTACAGACAAGGATAGGACTGTTCTATTAGGAGCTGGCCATTCCATTCCGTAAAATGCAGCAGGTATCCGTGTTTTGCAGATCCGCAAAACTTCCAACGGTCATGTGCATGAGCCCTAAGGTATACACATAAACGGATATAAAATGTCCTTCTGAAATGACACCTATGAGTTCCACCTAGACAGCAGTATTACTCCTTGGCTCATTGCCTTTTGCAGTAAAATCTGCATATTGCTGTCTCTGCAGACTTTCACCGAACCTCCATGAACTGCTGTCTTTTTCACTGCCACAGAATTTCTCCTTAAAGGGATTCTATACCCTTTTTCTTACTGATGAGCTATCCATTGGTTTGGCTAACCTCTGGCACTCCAGCTATGCTCCATTCATTTTTGTGGAGTTCTGAGAACAGCCAAGCAAGTGAGCATCTTGGGAGTTGTAGTTTTACCACAGCTGGAGTGCTGGAGGTTAGCCATCACAGGGTTAGGTCATCTGATCGGCTATTTAATGTGGCCCCATTGAAGTGAATGAGGCTGCGCTGCGCCCAGACCATGTGACATAGTCGTGACATCACTGGCCTGTGGGAAGCAGCGAGAAGACCACCTTCTCAAACGATCGATGTGGGTCCCGGGTGTCGAACCCACGATGATCAGAAGCTGATGACTTATCCATCCATCTATCTATAGATTATGAGTAAGAAAAGGGTTCTCTGGGGGGGGTGTGGGGGTGCTCTGGCCCTTGTATATACTATACAATATCATTGGTGTGCATTTCTATCATGCTGCTCAGCCATGATGGTATATCGTAGGCAGGACCAAATTATTACCATCTATTGTAGAGCAATGTAGTGTGTAGTGAGGCCCAACCCCATCATCCCCCTTGGCAGTTCTGCAAGTGGCGACCAGTCCTGCTCACATTCTAGGACAGGTTGCTTGCACCCATTTTAAATCATTCCCAAAGAGACCCTTTAAGGCTACTTTCACACTGCCGTTTCTGGGTCCACCTGTGAGATCCATTTCAAGGCTCTCACAAGCGGCCCAAAACAGATCAGTTTAGATCCATTCAGAATGCATCCGTTTGGCTCCGTTCCACCTCCATTCCGCTCTGGAGGCGAACACCAAAACGCTGCTTGCAGTGTTTTGGTGTCCGCCTGGCGATGCAGAGCCAAACGGATCCGTCCTGACTTACAATGTAAGTCAATGGGGACGGATCCGTTTACATTGACACAAATATGGTGCAATTGTAAACGGATCCGTCCCCCATTGACTTTCAATGTGAAGTCAGGATGGATCCATTTGACTTAGACTTAGATTTTTTTTTTTTGGAGAGAATAATGCAGACGGATCCGTTCTGAACGGATACCAGCGTTTGCATTTATAGGTGCGGATACGTATGTGCAGATACCAGACGGATCCGCACCTAACGCAGGTGTGAAAGTAGCCTAAGATGTTCCTCTTAATGTTCTGATGTCTGGCAGTGTATTAGTTGTTAGTTGACACATGCAGAGCTCATTGGATCTAATTAGTTTAGTCAAATAATGCAAAGCACCTCATTAATCTGGCAGGGATATTTTTGGGCTCTATTTACACCTCTGTCTGTTCGAACAGAAGCAGTAATTGGCCAGTGTGTAAAATGAAGATCAGCAGCAAACATTAAAACTATAGCTTCTCATTGATCATAGTAACATTTACACAAGGCATTGTTGTCTAGTATATGGCTGTTGTGACATCCAGCAGAAAAACTTGGGGTGACTTTAAAAAACATAATCACACTATTTAAAAGGACACTTCCAACAGAATAGGGATTTTGTTCAACTAGAAAGCAGAAAAACTGCTGTGAGCGGAAAACAGTATCTGCTAGCATAATAGTAGATGTAGAATTGGGATGACAGCATGACATCACTTGTTGTGTAGGTAGGCCTAGATAAAGATGTCCACAGACATGTAATGAGTCACACCCCTCCCACTTCTCTGGCTGCAGTGATGGCCTAAGTAAGTTAAGCAAGACGTTTGTCGTGCTAATATTCCAAATAAAGAGGAGGTTAAAGAGCCAGAACAGGAAGTAGAGTACCAAAAAATTAGTTGGTAATATGTGATTGAACATTTGATGGAGGTACCCTTTAAAGCTATTTTTAAAGGGGTTGTCTAGCAAGGCAGCATTTTTAGTAAAGTACTCAGCCAGTAATTGGCTCAGCTGACATTCCCTGTGTTAAATTGCTTATGCCATGACTGATGTAAAAATGACACGTCCTATAGTACATGACTATCTCTCTGTCTACCAAAGCTAGAACCAGCCCTGTACCTCACATGGATCCAGAGATCGCCCCATTCCTTGCTCCAATTACTCTTTCTATTTCAGGCTGGCAGCTCAGGGGCTGTGTCCTTTCTGCTGTAGCTCTTTCCATGTAACCACCACAACTTCTAACAGAAGATATGGCTGGTGGCAGTTGAATATTTAAACTCAGTGCATAGGACTACCGCAGGGAGGTGGATGGAAAAAAGGAAAATAACAAACAGCAGGTGGCGATATACAGATACATTTTATTGATTAGCTCAGAGGCTATACACAATTTTTAGGTACATGCAATTACAAAAGTATTCAGATCCAGGTGCTGGTTTGAAAAATGACGATTATTTTTCGTGGCACAACCCTTTTAAGATTGGAGGAAGGAGAAGGTCATAGTAAGCATCAGAACGGGCGTTGTGAGGGATCCGTGTAGGTGAATATCCTTTTTTTTTTTTTTTTTTAACCTTTTTTTTTTTTATACCACTCTGAGCACTTTACATAAAATTTTGCCCCCTAGGAAAGACCCTTTAACCTTCTATGCGTTAGCACTCCAACCAATCTTCTAGTTATAGTGAAGAGAGGGGAGACCTAAGGGCTGTAGGGCCTGTACACTATAGCTGGCCATATACATTAAATAAATGTCAGCCAAACTCAACGATTTCTACCCTACCATCTAACTTGTATTGGGGGGTCCTGACTCTCATCAGATGGGAGAAGTCAGGTGAAAGAAGAGTTGGACCAGCTGGATTTGAACATGCCCAATACTTTTCTTCTCAAGGGAGGTAAGCCACCACCAGAGGTGTCCAGAGTCTATTCATTTCTCTCAGTTGAGAATACATGCACACTTGGACGAGAGTGCATGTGTATACCCTGGTTGGAACAAATGTCAGTGAGCATCTCTAGACTGAAATTGTTTAGTAACTATATTGATTTGTTCTGGTTGTAAGATGGAAAGAAAACAATTCTGTAAAAAACATGTGTTAATCCAGGAGATTGTTTTGGCACAAAAGCAGTTTTAATGGTTTCATGTTTTGTGTTCTAGTGCTGAAGCCATGGACTTCTACAGTGAGCATCAAGCAAAATCTTTTTTTAAGTAAGTGGTATTGCTAGCTAAATAATTAGTTCTACCATCCTAGATTTTTATTTATAGTCTAATTCCAAGCAGACACCGTAAATCATAATCTCTGGGACTACCAGAGATGACTACAGGACTTCCACAGAATTGAATGAATGGCCACCGCTCCATTCAAATGGGTGAACACAAGGCCCCTGTTCTTGCAGTCAGAGGGGGCTCAAGCGATTGGACCCCGCTGGTCAGACTTGTATTCCCTACCCTGTGGACAATCCCTTTAGTAAAGATTATTTGCAAAGTTATTTAATTTCTTTTTAATCAAAATATATTAGAGAAATTCAGCAAATTAGTTTCAGGGGTAGGCATACCCTTTAAGAATTGCCCCCTTTTAGGTGCTGTAGGTGAGTTCCTAAAACTCGTTTTAAATGGTTGAAAACAAGACCAAAAAGATCATATACAGGTGACACTCGAAAAAGTTGAATATTGTGCAAAAGTCCATTTATTTCAATAATGCAGATTAAAAGGAATTGCTTAAAATTAGAATTTTGTGAAAAGGTTCAATATTCTAGGCTCAAAGTGTCACACTCTAGTCAGCTAATTAATCCATATCCCCTGAGCAAAGGGTACCTTAAAATTGAGACTTTGGGATTTTCATAAGCTGTAAACCATAATCATCCAAATGATAACAAATAAAGGCTTGAAATATCTCGCTTTGCATGTAATGAGTTTATCTCATATGTTAGTTTCATCTTTTAAGTTGAATTACTGAAATAAATTAACTTTGCACGCTATTCTAATTTTTCGAGTTTCACCTGTACATAAAGGCAAGCAATCGAGCAACAGGTACTTGGGTAGACTGTTAAAATGTCAACATTAATTAATTAAAAAGTTTAAAAGCACATATCATAACTCATGGGAAAAGTGGTGCTTTCTTACGCTTTTCAAAAGAAAGCCTTAATTATATTCATTGCTGTGAATTAAAGCTTACATTTTAATAGTCTACCCAAGTACTTGTTGCTGGATTTCTTGCCTTTATGTGTTGGATCCACTGGGATTCAGAATCAGGATTTCTCTATAATATAAGGCATCTGGGCTGAGGAATTATTTGCAGCAGACTCGTGAGCTGAAGCTTGCTATTTTCTTATTAAAAAAAAAATGTTGCATTAATAAAAGGGAAACGGTTTGATGACCATTTCCTGTTGAGTCTGTGACCACATTGTGATTTTGTTACCATCTTAGTCCACCAACCATTTTGTCACCTTTTGAGGTTGGGGAACAGCTTGAAAAGTTTTCTTCATTTTTCTGGAAGGAGTGGGAGGTGCAAGATACTAGTGACATGAGGAAGAAAGATCACAGCCTGTTACTGCCATCTTTCCAGTGACCCCAGGGGTCACGAGGGAACTTTTCTTCATGTTATCACCCCAATCCAAGTATACATGCTCTCACATTTGTCATAGAATTTCAATTTTTACAGAACATTATTCTTTGTATTATTTATGCGTGATGGTCAAAGTTGGTGGCACCTGTTGTCCTCTGTGGTCCCAGGGCCGTCTTTAATATTGATTGGACCCTGGGCAAAAATGTACTTG